>NW_012267326.1:577960-600589 GCF_000151885.1 Dipodomys ordii
AAAAAAACATATGAATACATATCTTAGGGTTCATTTCCCTAACATCACCTTATTTGACCTTTTCTGCTTCACTCAGACATATACTAGATATTGCAAATAAGGGAAACCATGGGACCTATGTTTCTTTGGGCCTAGCTTACTTCACTTATTATAATTTTTTCCAACTTTTTTCATTTCCTAACAAATGGGGCAATGTCATTCTTTCTGATGGCAGCATAGACTTCCATTGTATATATATACCACATTTTCTGATCCATTCATCTACTGAGGGGCATCTGGGTTGGTTCCATATCTTAGCTATGGTAAATAAGGCTGTAATAAACATAGTCATGCTGGTAGCTTTAGTGTGGTCTTGTTTGTGAACATTTGGGTAAATGCCCAAAAGTGGGATTGCTGGGTCATAGGGGAGCTCTATGTGGAATCTTTTGAGGAACCTCCATACTACTTTCCAAAGTGATTGAACAAATTTACACCCCACCAACAATGCAGTAAAGTTCCCTTCTGTCCACATCCTCTGTAGCATCTGTTGTTATTAGATTATAGTCTGGCCTTTTTTGGTGGTTAATTACAGAGTCTCTGAGACTTTCCTGTCTGGGCTGGCCTCAAATCTGGATCCTTGAATCTCAGCCTCCTGAGTAGCTAGGACTACAGTCATGAGCCACTGGTACCTGGCATAATACTCTTTTTGAATTACTAAAACATTACTAAAATATTGTATCATACATTAGCTCCTACTAGCAGTATGTCTCATAATCAGTTTGGAAAAATATAGCACAGTTCAATTTCATTATTTTATCACTGTACTTGTAATCAGTAGGCATATTAATACCTCATCTCACTTCTGGAAATACAAGTGATCAAAAGATTTGTGTATATTTTTAGTAGGAGGGACTGAGAATACATAGCTGATAGTGATTGTATAATCAATTTGACTATGTAGAGTATATGATCACAATACTGATGTATGGAGAATACTTTCTTTACAATCATTTACATCTAGTAGTTGAAATGGTCTGTATACATACCATATTGACTCTGACAAACCATTCCATTTCTGTTTCAAGCCTTCGATCTAAGTGTGTTTTGATGATAACATGGCTCAACATAAGCATGTACCTGCTGGATTCTCAATAGTAAGTTTGATAACCTTCCAACCATAGAGTTGTATGTGCACGTGTGTGTGCGTGTGCATGTGCACAGACATGCGCAGGTCTGGGGCTTGAACTCCCTTAGCTTATGTGTTCATGGCTACTAAAGCCACAGTTACAGTTCTGGCTCCAGTTAATTGGAGATAAGTGCCACATGGGATTTCCTATCTCCACTAAATTTGAACCATGACCTTTAGATATTTGCCTGCTGAGTAGCTAGGATTACAGGTATGAACCACCAGTGACTGACTAGCATTGCTTGCTTGCTTGCTTTGTTCTTTCTTTCTTTCTTTTTCTTTCTCTTTCTTTCTCTCTTTCTTTCTTTCAATAAACAAGTTTGATAAAGCCTTCGACAAACTCATACAAGTTAGCAAAATTAGATACCAAAAAGGTAATGTTGCATTAGATATTACTGTAATCTGGAGGATTATTAAGGAATTAGAAAACATATATTATGCTGGGTGCTGGTGGGTCACACCTATAATCTTAGCTACTCAGGAGGCTGAGATCTGAGATCATGTTTTGAAACAAGTCTAGGCAGGAGAGCTTGTGAGACTCATATGTCCAATTAACCACCAGAAAACTGGAAGTGACTCAAAGTGGTAGAGCACTGGCCTTGAGCAGAAAATCTCAGGGACAGTGCCCAGGCTCTGAGTTCAAGCCCAAACAACATAAAAGAAAAGAATACCTATATTATAATAAGTTGAAAAATCTAGAAGAAATAGAATATCTATATACATGTGACCTATCCCAATTAAACCTAGAGAATGTAAAAATTCAAACAAATCAATAACGCAATGACAATAAAGCAGTAATAAGAAATTTCCCAAGAAGTCCCACAGGACTGGACAGATTTACTATTGAATTTTACTAAAGCTTTTAAGAGGTAACATTCAAACTATTTATAAAATACAAAGGGAAGAATCACTACCAAACTCCGTCTATAAAGCAACTATTACCCTGATACCTAAACCAGATAAGGGTCTAACTATTGATCTATGCCCTTTATGAAAGCAGAAACAAAAATCTCCAACAAAATGCTAGCAAAGGAATTCAACACACTAAAAAGATCACATACCATGATCAAGTTGGTTTCATTCCAAGGAAGCTAGGATGTTAAATTAGGTCCAATCTAATAAATGTGATGGTAAACACAGACCACATGGTTATCACAACAGAGGCAGAAAAAGCATTTGACAAAGGCAAGTTAGGGAATCAGCCTAGGCGAACACCAACACATGAATAAAGTTTAGGCAATGTAATATTATTAATATAATATTCATATAATAATAATGAACCATGTCATTTATAGGAAAATTGATGGAAGTAAGGTTCATCACGTTATGTGAACTAAGCCAGACCCAGAGAGATCACATTGTACATTTTCTCTCATATGTGAAATCTAGAAAATAAACAGCTGACATGAAAGTAGAAAGGAGATTATTTGGAAAGAGGAAAGAAAGGGGAGGATGGAAATTCACATACAAATGTGAATGTGAATATTACTAACATATGTTATGTGCATGTATGAAAACGTAATAAAGAAACTCATTATCTGGGCTGGGAAGGTGGCTCAGTGGTAAAGTGCTTGCCTTTCATGCCTGAGGCCCTGGGTTCTATTCCTCAGCACCACATAAGCAAAAAGAAAAAAGCCAGAAGTGGCGCTGTGGCTCAAGTGGTAGAGCGCTAGCCTTGAGCTGAAGAGCTGAGGGACAGCGCCCAAGCCCAGAGTTCAGGCCCCACGACCGGACCCAAAAAAACAAAAAAGAAACTCATTATCTATAATTACTATATGATAATAAAATGAAAACAACTTCAAATAAAAAGAGGACCCTTGCTGGGCAATGATGGCTCACACCTATCATCCTAGCTACTCAGGAGGCTGAGATCTGTGGATCATAATTTGAAGCCAGCCTAGGTAGAAAAGTCCATGAGACTGTTATCTCCAATAAAATACTTAGAAAAAGCCAGTGGAGCTGTGGCTCAAGAAGTAGAGTGCTAGCCTTGAGCACAAAGAGGCTCAGGCACAGTGCCCAGGACCTGAGTTCAAGCCCTAGGACCAGCAGAAAAAAAAAAATCCCAACCAACCAACTAACCAACCAAACAACAACAAAAGAGGGTCCAGCCACCACAAGTGGCTGATGCCTGTAATCCTAGGTATTCAGGAGGCTGAGCTCTGATGATTGTGGTTTCAAGCGAGCCTAGCAGGAAAGTCCCTGAAACTCTTATTTCCAATTAACCACCAGAAAACTGGAAGTGGTGCTATGGCTCAAAATGGTAGAACACTAGCCTTGAGCAAAAAGCTTAGGAACAGCACCCATTCTGAGTTCAAGCCCCATGACTAGAGAAAAAAAGGGCTAAACCTAATGAGGAAGCTAGATCTAAAATACACTGGAGACATGGCAAATGATACAGGGGTCTAGGCATTCACACATCGTGCAACCAAAGGAGGATACTCTTAGAAACACAAAGGCACAATGCTTATGTGCCTCTGATCATATAAAATAATATTTATCAAAATGAACTCCAGGAAGTGGAAATGAGTTTTTCCCTTTGTTATTATTTTTTCTTTTTGTCTTGTTTCTTCATTTATTTGTCTTTGGGAAGGTAGGGGGGAACCCAGAAATGGATGGACAAAAGGTGAACAAATGCAACAGTAGTACTCACTAAACACTATATTGAAAATGAACTATATAACTTGTGGGTAAGGACAGGAGGGAAAACCTGGAAGAGAACGAGGAAAGGGATGACATTGTTCAAAAAGAAATGTGCTCATTATCTGACTGATGTAACCATAAACCCTCTATACATCACCTTTTGTGTGTGTGTATGTGTGTGTGAGAGAGAGAGAGAGAGAGAGAAAGAGAGAGAGAAAGAGTGCTGAAGGGCTTGAACTCAAGAACATGGGCCTCTTTGTGCTCAAGACTAGAGCTCTGCCACTTGAGCCACAACATCACTTCTGGTTTTTGAATGGTTAATTGGAGATAAGAGTCTCAAGGGGACTTGATCTTAGCCTTCTGAGTAGCTAGAATTACAAGTGTGAGCCACCAGCGCCTGGCTGTACATCACCATTATAATAACAATTTAAAAAATAGAGAAATAAATAAACAACAAAGAAAACAGGCTCTAAAAACAAATACAGAAGCAATATATCTTAGTTACAACAAAAGACCTTTATTGGAGCTGGACACCAGTGGCTCACACCTGTAATCCAACCTACTCAAGAGGCTGAGATCTAAGGATCGCGATTCAAAGCCAGCCTGGGCAGGAAAGTCTGGGAGACTCTTTATCTCCAATAAACCACTAGAAAACCAGAAGTGGCGCTGTGGCTCAAGCGGTAGAGCTCTCGCCTTGAGCTGAAGAGTGCAGGAACAGTGCCTAAGCCCAGAGTTCAAGCCCACGACTGACCAAAAAAAAAAAAACTTTATTGGGTAATGTGTTAAGAAAAGAAGTTTAGTTGGCTCTGATTGTGGTGATTATAAAGCTCAAACAAGCATGGTGTCTTGCAGGATATCCCCCAGCTGTCTCATAACAGAAGCAGAAGAGAAAACAGCTGGCTGCAGAAGAGACCCCTGTACTGGTGAAGAAGCGAGAGAGTGAGCAGGGTCTGTGTTTCATCTTGTGTAACTATCCACTCAGGAGAATGTATCCACTCCTATGCTAGCTGCATTGAAACACTCATGAGAGTAGAGCCTCGTGTCCTAATTAAGTCCACAAGGCTCCAGCTTCCAGCTCATAGGGACTGATTTTAGCCCATGAAACTTCTGGAGGAAAACCACATCCATTCCACAGCAAACATAAAGGTAACTGCTAATTTCAATGCTAAACTCAATACAAAGAGCAAAAAATGAAATCCGAGTGATTTTTCTACCTTTTCTATCATATAGTCTAGTATTATATAATTCAGAAGAACAGATGGCATTATTAGTTTGATTAAAATACAGCTGGCTTTGGTAGTAGGCGCCTGTAATCTCATCTATTGGGGAAATTGAAGCAAAAGGATTGCTTGAGCCCAGCTGTTGGTTACCAGTCTTGGATGGAGTAGTGAAACCTGGTCCAAGATAAATAAATTATATTCACAGTGATCTGATGGAATGCTTATTGACATATTAAAAAATACAAAAAAGAGCCAGGAGCTAATAGCCCACACCTGTAATCCTAGCTATGCAGGAGGCTGAGATCTGAGGATTGAGGTCCAAAACCAGACCGGGTAGAAATGTCCCCATGAGACTTTTATCTCCAATTAACCACCAGGAAACAGTAAGTGGTGCTGTGGCTCAAAGTGGTAGAGTGTTACTCTTGAACTGAAGAGCTCAAGGACAGCACTCAGACCCAGAGTTCAAACCCCATAACAGACAAAACAACAACAACAAAAAAAAAAAAACTAAGGAAATGAAGTCACAGAAAAGAAACCAAAATGAGGGGCTGGGAAAGTGGCTCAGTGGTAGAGCGCTTGCCTTGCACATAAGCACATAAGCAAAAAAGAAAAAAGCCGGAAGTGGCGCTGTGACTCAAGTGGTAAAGCGCTAGCCTTGAGCTGAACAGCTGAGGGACAGTGGCCAGGCCCAGAGTTCAGGCCCCATGACCAGACCCCCTCCCTCAAAAAAAGAAAAGAAAAGAAACCAAAATGAAATGAATACATTTTCAAGAAGAGGCAGTATTATTTTTCACTTTAAGATTGTTATGTTATATGCATAAATAATAAGCCTTACTTGTGTGGTGTTTCATTAAATTTTATCTTCATGAAAAATAAGATTTATCTTTCAAAGCCTAGAACAGGTAATACACCAAACGTTGAGTTATTTATCCAAGATCTCTTCCGTGCTAGATTCATTTTAGGCTTGAGATTTTAATATTTGTACTCATGTAGTCCATAGGGAGTTTCCATCGCTTCTCTGTTCTTTCACAATATCATTTGCTAGACCACATCCAAAGGAAAGGATTCAGAAAACATAAGGTGAAGAACAAGGTTTCTCAAGCTCACATGATTCCAAATATTAATTTTAGCAGGGTGTTTAGCCTTGAGCAAAAGCAGGCCAGAGATCACAAGTCAGGGATTGCAGGCCCTGAGTTCAAGCTCCAGAACCAGCACCAAAAAGAAAAAGAAAAAAAAAGAAAGAAAAAAGAACTTATCTAAAGAGAGTCTGAGCAGATGAAAGCAGTAACTGAATTAACCTTGCAAAGCTACATGGAAGAAAGGAAGCCTTTAGAGCCCTGGGGAATGGTGAAGACTCTGTGAACAAAAGCCAACTGGGCAAATGTTGAATTGTGAGGGACTGTGCTTCTAATCCTTTGGATGAGTCTGTTTTAATGTTCTGATGTTTTTAATCTGCTTAAAAAATTGTATACTGAGCTGGGCACTGGTGGCTCATGCCTCTAATCCTAGCTACTCAGGAGGCTGAGGATCGCAGTTGGAAGCCAGCCCCAGCAGAACAGTCAGTGAGACTCTGATCTCCAATCACCAAAAAGCCAGAAATAGAGCAGTGGCTCGAATGGTAGAGTGCTAGCAAAAGAAGCATAGGGACAATGCCCTGAGCTTAAGTCTCAGGACTGGTGCACATGCGCACACACACATTGCATAATGAGGAGAAAAACCTGAGAATATCATAAATGTTCTATTCTAAGCAGTTAAAGATGGGTATATCATCCAGCAGAATGGATTTTTAAAAATTTATTGATGTATTTATTTATGCATTTATATTTATCTATTTTTACTTATTTATTTATTCATGCCATTACTGTGGCTTGAACCCAAGGCCTCAGTCTCTCACTTGGCATTTTTTGCTCAAGGCTGGAGCTTTCATTTGAGCCACACCTCTACTTCTGTTTTCATACTGATTAATCGGAGATACAAGTTTCCTGGATTTTCTGCCCAGGATGACTCAGAACTGTGACCCTCAGATCTCAGCCTCCTGAGCACCACACATGTGAGCCCTAGTATCCATCTTTAACTTTAAAAAGTCTTTAAGTGTTTGTACAATTCAACATGTCAATTTATGCATACAATGCATCTTGACCAATGTCATCTCATCTGTCATTTTCCTCCATCTATCTGAACCCCATCTATTCCCTCCAGGTACCAGATTCTATTTTCACTAATGTACGTTGAATATTATGACTATATTCATCAACCCTTCCTCTCTCCATTTGTCTGCCTCCCTTGAATGGATTTTCTAAATAAGAAAGTAAAGCCCCAATGTAAGTGTCAAAATACCCTGTACGAAGTACTTGATGTATATAACTTGTAATTTACAGATAAAAGACTCTCTATATTCATGCCACAGATACCATTTCACCCTGTAGCTCTCAGAAATGGCTTTGAGTAAATTTATACTCAATTTTCCACTTAACTATCAAAACTATATGGCTAGTTTTAACACTTGCCAATTATATTATAGTATCTTCATCTATCTAAGAAGAACTCTCATTCACGGTGTAATCCATAATATCAATGTTATTTTTACTATGCCAAAAAGTAAAGTGTTTTCATGGCAGTGATTTATCTTGCAGATGTATTTTTTATACAATATACCTATGATAAATCAAACTTCGGAAAGGGGAAAGCACGGAAATTACTCACATAAAACAAAAGAGAGGTGAGATGATGACCTAGTGAACAGCAGGAAATTAAAGTTCCAGCTTGGCTTCCAAAGAAGAAGTTTTGATACAATAAAGATGAAGAATACAACGTTAGCAGTTTATAAACAACTGTACAAGTCCCAACATGAAATATGGATTTTTGCATTACCAGCTTTATGGCTAAGTTGAAAGAGTTCTGGTAAAGACTTGAAAAGGTATATCTAAGTTTGACATAAATATATAGGGCCTAGATGAACGATTGCAAAGTAAGTCATTGCAAAGCAACTCAAAATCAATAGCAATATTATGACTGCTCAAAAGTTATGTTTCTTTATTTTGAGACAGGATCACACTGTGTTATGGAGGCTGGCTACAATTCACAATCCTCCTGCCTCAGCCTCCCAAGTACTAGAATTACAAATATGTAACACTTTCTCCCCCATCCCCTGGGTTCCAAATTTATTTATATTTTTTGTGCCAATACTGGGGCTACAGGGACTAGGTGTGGTCTCTTAGCATTTTTTGGGTCAGGTCCTGAGACTTAAACTCAGGACCTAGGTACTGTCCCTTGGTCTCTTTGAGCCACAGTGCCATATCTGGCTTTTAGACTTTTCTGCCCAGGCTGGCTTTGAATCACGATCCTCAGATCTCAGTCTCCTGTGTAGCTAGGATTATAGGCATGAGCCACTGGCACTTGGCTTCTCTTGGCATTTTTTTAAAATCAAGGATAGAACTCTACCACTTGAGGGCTGGGAAGGTGGCTCAGTGGTAGAGCACTTGCCTTGCATGCGTGGGGCCCTGGGTTCGATTCCCTAGCACCACATAAAGCCAGAAGTGGGGCTATGGCTCAAGTGGTAGAGCGCTCGCCTTGAGCTGAAGAGCTGAGGGACAGCACCCAGGCCCAGAGTTCAGGCCCCACGACTGGACCTAAAAAAAAAAAAAAAAAAAAGAACTCTACCACTTGAGCCATAGCTCCAGTTTTGGATTTTTGGTTGTTAATTGAAGTTAAGAATTTCACAGACTTTCCTACCCAGGCTGGCTTCAAACAAGGATCCTCAGATCTCGGCCTCCTGAGTAGCTAGGATTATAGTCATGAGCCATGAGTGTTCCTGCTCAAATTAAATTTCACAAGTACCAGGCACCCGTGGCTCACACTTGTTATCTTAACTACTCAAGAGGCTGAGAGCTAAGGATCAGGTTTGAAGCAAGCCTGGGCAGGAAACTCTGTTGAGACTCTTTTAAAATATATATATATATATATATATATATATATATATATACATATACATATTTTTAATTGTAAAGATACTGTACAGAAAGGTTACAATTACCTGAGCAAGGTAATGTGACCATTTCCTATGGAGCATTGTTATCCCCTCCTTTGTTTTTCTCCTATCATCCCTTTCCTCCTCACCTCCCCAACTCCTCCCTCTCCCCTCCCCCCTCCCCCTGCAAAGATGTAAAGTTCATTTTCAACATAGTATCTTGTACCGTTCATTGTTATAGTGGGCCATCCTGTATCCTTATTTCAGCATTTTGTTATTTCCCTTCCCCTCCCCAAATTAGAAACATTTATATACAAGATGCAGGACACAGGAATCAAATACAGTGACAACAGGGATTGTACCATGGAGGAAGAACATACAAAGAAACAAAAAAAATCACATAGTACATTATAAATACATTAAAAAGAACAAGAAAGATAAAATCTCTTGTGTCCCTATCTTGAGACTCTTATCTCTAATAAACTACCATGAAGGTAGAAGTGGAGCTGTAGCTCAAGCAGTAGAGCACTAGCTTTGAGCAAAGAAAAACAAACCAAAAAAACAAAAACAAAAAAACTCAGAGACAGTGTCTAGGCCCTGAGTTCAAGCCCTAGGACTGGCACACACACAAAACAAACAAACAAACAAATAAAGTTCACAAGTATACGTTGGGAGCTGAGTGTTAGGTGGCTTATGCCTGTAATGTTAGTTACTTAAGCTGAGATCTGAGGATCACAGTTCAAGCCAACCCAGATAGGAAAGTCCATGAAATTTTATATCCAATTAATAACCGAAAAGCCAGATATGGAGCTGTGCTCAAGTGATAGAGTACTAGCCTTGAGCAAAAAATGCTCAGGGACTGTGCTCAGGTTCTGAGGTCAAGCCACTGGATAGGCACACAAAACGTTTACTAGGATTATTTTTCTATGCTAGACACTAGATTTCTTTTCCGTAAACCTCAGTCTACAAAGTATATTTCTTTCCAATTGCATGAGTCAGCCAACATCTCCTACAATGTAAATCATTAAGACAGACAACTTAAGCAGCTCAAAACCTTGGTCTATTCCCTATAAGACTTAAACACCCTGAAGGCTACAGGGAAGTCTCTTGAACAGATATAAAATCACATTCTGGAATTTCAACAGTTCAGTTACTAATGTTCACTTAAACATATCATAGAGGAGTTTGTGTGTATGGTTTTCAAATTTCACCTGCCAACACATTAGGATCAGAAATAAATAGAGGCCAGTGCCATATGTGGCAATCATAGATAGATAGATAGATAGATAGATAGATAGATAGATAGATAGATAGATAGATATGCATTTATATATAGTTAAATTATATATGTATGTATTTCTATGTTAAATCATATGATTCCACAAATATGTATATATGATTATATATTAAATCACATATATTTATAGTTAAATCACATGTGATTTAACATTATATTGTTATTTAACTTCCACATATGAAGGCAAATGTGTTATGGGGAGCATAGGTCAAAGTGAAGATGAGTAGACAAATTGAGAAAGGAAGGGTGAATGACTGCAGTCATAATATTTAATATACCTATGTGAAATTCGGAACCAGGTAACTTTAGGATATAGATTGGGTTGGTAGAAATGGGTGGGAGTGATGGATATGATGACTCTGATCAAGATGCATATTCAAGAGGCACGATCAAGACATGTTGACTTGAAATTGCATTTTACAACTACTTAAACCTAATTGAAATAGAAAACCCTTTCTCTGAGCTATTAGTAAGTACTGAAAGAAGTTTGTCTTTAAAAATGTCATAATAATGTCATGGGGGGGGGCATGTTTTTGTGAGTCCTGCGACTTGAACTCAGGGCCTGGGTGTAGCATTGTGCCACTTGCGCCACAGCTCCATTTCTGGCTTTTTCATGCTGTGCTGGCTTCAAAACTGGGATCCTCAGATCTCAGGTTTATGACTAGCTAGGATTACAGGCATGAGCCACTGGTGCCCAGCTTGTCTGAGAATTTTAACAGACATTGAAATCCATTGCTATTGAAACACATTTTTGTCTAGCTGAAGAAAACCCAGTTAGTGGTGAAAGATACACAGAGTGTGTTATTTTATGAGACCTAGGTAAGGTTAAACTGTTCTAAATAGCACTCCAGCAGAAGTAGAAACTACTAGAAGTTTGAAGCACCACTTGAGTAGACTCACTAATTTCTCTTTTCCAGGGGTAATTTTTTTTTCTTGTAAATACTCATACTTAGGTTTTAAAATCATTGTCATCCATGTTGCACAACTTGTAATCATTTAACAAGAAATTTCTTTTTTCTCAATAACAATTTTGGGACAATTAATGAAACTTGAATAAGTCAGGCTCAGAAAGACAAAAATATGCTTTCTCTAATATACAGAGTCTAGATTGTATGTGTGTGTTTTGTGTATCTGTGTGTGTCTGTGACTGTTCATGTGTGAGTAATAAGGCTTGAAGCCAGGCCTGGGCATTGTCCTTTCTCTTTTTCACTCCAGGCTGGTGCTCTACCGCTTGAGCCACATCTCCACTTTCAGCTTTTCAGTGTTTAGAGATGAGTCTCATGGATTTGTCTGCCCAGGCTAGCTTGGACCTTGATCCTCAGATCTCAGCCTCAGTAGCTAACATTACAGGCATCAACCACTGGCAGATGGCCAGAAACTTATTTATTTATTTATTTTTACTAGTCCTGGGGCTTGAACTCAAGGCCTGAGCATTGTCCCTGAGCTCTTTTTTGCTCCAGGTTAGCACTCTACCACTTGAGCCACATCAACACCACTTCTGGCCTTTTCTGTTTATGTGGTACTGAGGAATCGAACCCAGGGCTTCATGTATTCTAGGCAAGCGCTCTACCACTATGCCATATTCCCAGCCCAGAAACTCGATTTTTAACAAGAAGAAATGGAACAAGAAGAGAACCAGTGAATCAGGGTTGGAGAGTAGATATGGCCAGATGCTAGTAGTGGTGGTGAATAGGATCTAAGTTATCTAGATGTATGAACATGTCAAATCTATTGTGTAAAAGGAAATAATAAAGAATTAAAAAGGCCCTCAGGACAAAGCACTGTAGTATGGCTTCAACCTTAGACCCATCTGAAGAGCTTTGAAAGATACAATGTTCAGGCCAACATATTGACCAATAAAAATTGTCTCTGGAAACAGACTAATATGTTTTAAAGTTCCTTAATGTGTAATTACAATTGAGGACTATTGACTCAGAGGGTATTTTCTGTTTCTTTTTGTTTTTATTTCTTTGCTATGTTCTTAAAAGGATGGAAGAAAAATAGAGCTATATTCTAAATTAACTTACATCATAGTATAGTATTTAACTTTTTAAAGATACTTTTTCCTCTCATTCTTCAAGTAAATCAATCAGTTATGCTTGAAGGGTGACAACTTTTTCTGCTTTGGTAATCGATACTCATAATAGGATGTCCTAGAAATCCTATATGAAAACAAGAAATTAGGACCAAATACTGACTATGTAAGTAGTTGTGAAGATCGAGTCAAATTGTGTGTGTGTGTGTGTGTGTGTGAGAGAGAGAGAGAGAGAGAGAGAGAGAGTGTGTGTGTCTTGGACTTGAACTCAGAGCCTGGGTGCTGTTCCTGAGGTTTTTTTGCTCAAGGTTAATGCTTTCTACAACTTGAGCTGCAGCTCCACTTTCAGCTTTTGGCTAGTTAATTGGAGATAAGTGTCTCACAGAGTTTCTTGACCAGGCTGGCTTTGAATTGTGATCCTCAGATCTCAGCCTTCTGAATCTCTAGGACTACAGGTGTGAACTACCAGTTCCTGGCTAAGACTCAAATTTTTAAAGCAAGTTTCTTAGCATTTCTAATACAAATGCCAAGCAGTGCATTTCTTTTCATTATATTGATAGTTCCTAGACTAGAAGCAATGAGCCACCATCTGTCCCTGTCTCAGACCTTTTCAGTTTGAAATAGTAAGCGTTGAGTTAGAAATGAAAAGTATTTACCACACACAGTAACAACCCCTCAGCATAGTCTGACTCCCGTTAAATCTTCCCTGTGATAGTGCTTCACTTCTTAGCCTGGTGCCCTTCTGAAATCTGTTTTATTTGATATCCTACTCCAATTACCACAGTTTCTTCTCCATCGTGGAAAACAAGTCCTCCCTTCTGTCCTCCATCTACCAGCTACATACAAGTTATGTATATAAATCAATGGCAGACTTATGAGAGGCTTTTAAGTGAGAGTTCAATTTTCTCCAAGTACGGATCAAATTTTCTAGATACCCATGATACTCACCTACTATATATTTCACTTCAATCAAAATCACTCATTGCTGTTTAAGAGCAAGCACATAAACCTAGAAAAACATAGGCTATTGAAATCCTGGCATATTGTTGAATAAACTACAGGAAAATAGGGTGGGCACAATGGAAAACTTGGAAGAACGAAAAAAAAAGTCACAGCTATCTACTGAAGAACAAAAATCAGGAGGAATTTTAAACAAGTTAAAATTTAACCAGAGTTTTACATGATTTTTATAATTACTATTTAAATCTAGAGAAACTTCTTAAAAACAACTTGTGTTCCACTAAAATATAAAGACTTACTGCTTTATACAATCAAATAATCTTTGCCATTTGTATAAGAATTACTATCTATAATCCTTTTTTAGGTTTGGAGAGTCCAAGTTCTTTTTTTTCTTTTGAACCTTCAAATCTTTACTTCTTTTTTCTATTTCTACTTACAAAAGTAATTATTGACTTTCATGGTGAATAAATGTTATATACTGGTTGATTTTTGCAGTGTGTGGCTCTTTTAAATACCCAGAATAACTTGTTTATTTCAGTATTTATTGTGTTTGGCAGAGTTATAAAATTTTGGTGAACATAGGAATAGTTATATATTTATTGATTTTTCTACTTTCAAGTGATGATCCAAAATGTATTTATTGGGTCTTATTGAACATTCTTCACATACATCATTCAGATTTAATTATACTTAGCAAGTAGGCTATTCATACTTTTTTCATTTGAAATGTCTTTTTATTATATATGTATATATATTATTGTTATTGCAGAGGTGATATACTGAGGGGTTACAGTTACATGAGTAGATAATGAGTACATTTCCTTTTAACCCGTTTCCCCTTCCCTTACTCTCTCCCAGTTTTCCCCCCATGTTCCCACCCACAAAAATAAGATTTTATGAAATGCTATAAAATAGCCACTGGTGGCTCACACCTGTAATCCTAGCTATTCAGGAGACTGAGATCTGAGGAAGCCAGCCCAGGTAGGAAACTCTGTGAGACTCTTATCTCCAATAAGCCACTAGAAAACTGGAAGTGACACTGTAGCTCAAGCCGTAGAACCCTCACCTTGAGCTGAAAGGCACAGGGACAGCACCCAGGCCCAGAAGAGTTCAAGCCTCACCACTGACAAAAATAAAACAAAATATCATATAATATAATATAGACAATAATATAAAGCATTTTACAAAATGAACTCCAAGAAAAGGAAATAAAAATATAAAATAATATTTTACAAAATAAACTCCAAAGAAAGGACCCAAGAGATTTTTATGTTGTTATTATGTTTTGTTGTCTTTTTCTTTAGTCTTGTTAGTTTATTTGTCTTTGGGAGGGTAAAAGGGTGGGCAGGGAAAGGTGGAACAAAAGGTGAACAAATACAACAGTGGTACTCACTGGATACTAGGTGGGGAGTCCAAGTCCGAATTTCATTCTTACTGCAGCACAGCCTATTAACTTACTTGCTAGGGCTACAAGAAACAAACCTGGTCCTCTGCCACCATCTCGAGGTTACAGCTGGGAATGCCACATTAATTGCCCACAGGAGAACATGTATTATGGTTAATTTGGGTAGAGTTTTATTTCCTGCCCAAATGGATTTTTTTTAATAATTTATCATATTTTGTATTTTTGTAACTGTTATTTACTACCAGTATTTACTACTTAAAATTTTCCTATGTTTGTCAAATAAGGCAAGAGTTTAACTTTACATGGTGAGATCAGTATATTAAGCCAGGCTAGTATGTCTTTGAATTAAATAAATGAAAAAAACAGATTGTGTTTAATCAAAGGCTTTTAACAAGATTGACAGAAGATGGCGGCGCTCTCACAGGGGGCCCCACTATGTGTCTCTGACCAAAAGAAGATCTAGGGGCACAGCCACACTTTACCTCAAGAGATCTACTCCAATCAAACTTTAAATACCTAAAGTCTTTTTCTACCACAAGAGGACTCTCCTAGCAGGCAAACAAGGAGAGAGAAAAAAGAAACAGTGAACGGGACCCCTGCGGAGCAGCTGCCCCACATGGCTCTGTGCCTTGCCTGGACTCTGCAGAATTTAAGCAGAGGAGCACCGAAAAGCGGAAAAAAAAGACCCACGGAAAGTTAGGAGGGAATCTGGTGAAGACCTCCGAGCCTGCAAATACCGCTCCCCAACCTGCCCCCTCTCCCAAGGGTGGCTATGGGGAAGGAGCAAACTCAGCAATACCGCCATTGCAATCGCCAGAAATTGGCACCACTGGGTAAGCCCCCAAAGTCAGCCCATCACTGCAGCGCTGGCGGGATCCCCGTGGGCCCCCGCCAAACCCGCACAAGGCTCCCAGGAAACCACAGCCGCAGCCAAAACATTGCTCTAAGCTCTATGGGCCACCTGCCCTGGGCACTCTGCTGGGACCTGCTCCCTCCCTGCTGCCACCCCAGGCTCTCACAGCCTCTCCCACCACCAAGCTGCTACAGGCATCTCTGCAGCACCCCCAAGGCTGCCCGCCACCTGCTGGCCACCTCCCACCCCCTCTGCTGCAGACCTGCACAGACCGCAGCCCCCACCAGCCGCACGAACCTCCACCTGGCTCCCCCCAGCACTAGGACTCCCCAGGCCTCCACAGAGGAGACCCTTCAGCATCAGCAGAGCCATGTCCCCCCCACCCAGACCCTCTGACTGAGAACCTGCCAACCCCATCTTACCCACCATAGCACAGACTCTGTGGTCCAGCACACCACCAGCTACAGACCTCGTGAGTAACCCAACTGGGTCCACTCCCTGGGGATGGCAATCCCCTGTGAGATCCCAAAGCCCTCTGACCCAAGCCCCCTTCCAAAAGGAAGGGATCATACCAGAACAGAACACGGACATAAGCTCTGTTCCCAAGTCTCCTGTGGCTACCAGGGAAAGCCTGGGAACACAGCTCCAGGCCTATAGCAGTCTTTGAACCTGAAACCCCCAAAACTCCCTTCTACCAGGCCTGACAGTGGGACTCTAGACAGCAGGCACTTTCTCCAATCAAGGCTATCTGCTCCCAACCATCTGCACCATGGTTTATATCCCTAATGGTTTATATCTGACCCAATTTACAGTTGGTTCTATGTTTGACCACAAAATTTGATCCATTTGACTATTTTTAATACAAGGGGCCCATCTTTTTAAATCTAAAAAGCAGACTACTTATCAGCCAAACCCAGGTTGCCTCAGAAGTTGCAACTATACATAATCTCGACCCTGAAGCTACAATATCCCTCTCCAAGCAAAGAAAAAGAGAGCTAAATAGGAAAACACCTACCCATAACTCTGAAACCCTAAGATCTATACATCTACACGACCTGGGTTGTCTCTGATCCAAAAAAAGCCTGTCCTACTGTTTTACCAGTGTGGTTCTTGTCTCCAAATGGGTAGAACTAACCACAGAAACACAAAGAACATGGCCAATCAACAAACACCAACACTATCTCCACATAAACAAGCTACAGAACAGTCCCAGAATGACCTAGAGGATAATGTTCAAGATAGATTAAAAGCATGGTTGGTAAACCTGCTGAATGAAAAATTGGACGCCCTGCATAGGGTTATCAAAGAATGCAATGAGGCAACCAGAAGCTAATAGATGACTTCATAGCCTCCACAAATAAAAAGATAAAGGAACTCAAACAGAGGGAGAAAGAAGCTAATGAAAAGATAGGAACCAAGATTAAGGAGTGGAAAGAAAAGTCTGATAACCAACTCCAGGAGGTAAGGCAATCTATTCAAGACTTAAAAGAAAACCTTTATAAGGAGCTGGCCACCATTAAGAAAGACCAGCGAGACGCAAAGATGGTAGACACCAAAGTAAAAAGCCTTCAAAGTAGAATGGAGGGAACTGAAGAAAGAATATCAGAGGCTGAAGACAATTTAGACATAGAGAATGGGCACACAATTATTCATAACAAAACTAAGAAGCATGACAGATCACTGCAGGAAATACAGAAAACATTCAGAAAGCATAATTTGAAAATAATAGGCCTGGAGAGGGAAACCAATGGATTAGGAATTAGGATTCAGCAGAATCCTAGCAGAGAAAACCTCAAATATACAAAAAGACAGGTCCATCCAGATACAAGGAGCTTTTAGAACTCCAAATAGACCAGACCAGAACAGGTCATTCCATTGCCGTACCGGCTCAGAAGCCACTAAAGAAAGAATTCTTAAAGCTGTCAGGAAGAAGAGAACAATCATGTATAAAGGTAACCCAATCAGAATCACCTCAGAATTGTCAGCAGACATCATAAAAGCAAGGATGGCCTGGAAAGAGGTATGCCATGCCCTAAAGTCAAATAACTACCAACCAAAAATAATCTACCCAGCTGAGCTCTCATTCACAGTGAAAGGACAAATAACCCATGTTTTCACTGCATTTGGTGTTGGTATAATTTGTGGAGGGGAAGGGCAAAAACAAATCATTTAACTAGGGATACTGGTGGACCCATTGCAACAATGAGATGTACAAGTCATTATGTCAAAAAAAGAAATTTACAACGTTGGTGGGGGGAGGAGGACTGGGTGGGAGCGGAGGGAGCATGGGAAGGGATGGGAAGGGGAAACAAAGAGGAGGCAACAATGCTTGATAAGAAATATACTCGTTATCTTGCCCATGTAATTGTAACTCCTCTGTATGGTATTCTCACAATAAAAAAAAAAACTTCCACAGCAAGAAAATATGAAGCAATATATCTCTACCAAATGAGCTCTCCAAAAAATCCTCAAAGATGTTCTACATATAGAAAACCAACAAGAACAGAATATAGGCAATGAAGCAGTCCACAAACAGAGAAATATGTAATCACAACAAGAACCGCCAAGGCACAGCTTCCCCCCAAAAAAAATGGACAAAAAGGAAGGGACAGACAAAAAACTTCTCGGTCCTAACCCTCAAATTAATGGTCCAACACCCCTTTATGATGAAGGCTCTGGAAAAACTAGGAATCCATGAATCATTCCTCAATATAATAAAGGCTGTATATGAATATCTACAGCCAGCATTATACTTAATGATAAAAAGTTAAAGCCATTTCCTCTAAATTCAGGAACAAGAGAAGGATGTCCACTCCTCTTCAAGCTAGTATTATAATGCCTAGCTAGGGCAATAAGACAAGATGCAGACAAGATGCAGACATAAAGGGGATCCAAATAGGGAAGGATGAATTAAAAGTCTCCCTCTTTGCAGATGACATGATCTTGTATTTAAAGAATCCCACAGACTCCACTCCCAAGTTACTTGAGCTGATCAGAAACTTTGGCAAAGTAGCAGGGTATAAAATTAACCCTCAGAAATCAGTGGTTTTCCTGTATGCCAATAATGATAAGAACGTGGCTGAAATTAGGAAAGCGACCCCTTTTGTAATAGCCCCACAAAAAATAAAATACTTAGGAGTTAACAAAAGAGGTGAAGGACCTGTATGATGAAAACTTTGGAAACCTGAAAAAGGAACTTAAAGTAGAACTAAACAAGTGGAAAAACTTCCCATGCTCCTCGATTAGAAGGATCAACATCATGAAAATGGCAATACTGCCAAAGGCTATCAACAAATTGAATGCAATACGTAGCAATATTCCAACTTCATTCTTCAAGGAAGTAGAAGAAGCAATCCAAAAATTCATATGGAACAATAAAAGATCCCGAATAGCAAAAGCAATCCTAGTAGAAAGAACAGTGCTAGAGGAATATCAATTCCAAATTTCAAATTGTACTACAAAGCCATAGAAATCAAAACAGCTTGGTGCTGGCATAAGAACAGACCTAAGGACCAATGGAATAGGGCTGAAGACCCTGAAATGAATCCACAGACCTATAGCCACCTAATCTTTCAAAAGGGAGTTAAAGAAATAGAATGGAAGAAAGACAAACTTTTCATAATGGTGCTGGAAAAATTGGTTAAATACATGTAGAAAACTAAAGCTAGATTCATATGTATCACACTGTACTAGAATCAACTCCAAATGAATCAAACACCTCGAAATAAAAGCAGACTCCCTGAAAACATTACAGGAAGGAATAGAAGAAACTCTAGGGTTCTTTGGCACAAGCCAAAATTTTCTTAATAGTGACCCAGAAACACAAAAAAAAATCAAAGAAAGGTTAAACAAATGGGATTGCATGAAAATGCAGAGCTTCTGCATGGCAAAGGACATAGCTAGAAAGCCCATTTCATTAGAAAGCCCATGGATTGGGAGAAGATCTTCACTAGCCATACAACGGACAAGGGTCGCATGTCCAAAATATACTTAGAACTCAAAAAACTAAATCTCCCAACAACAAATCCTCAACGAAACAACTGTCCGATTAATAAGTAGGCTAAAGACTTAAAGAGAGTCTTCTCTGAAGAGGAAATAAGAACGGCAAATAGACACAGGAAGAAATGCTCAACATCTCTAGCCATAAAAGAAATGCAAATCAAGACAAAATTGAGATTCTACCTCACCCCAGTTAGAATCACTATAATCAAGAACTCTAGTAACAACAGGTGCTGGAGGGGATGTGGCCAGAAGGGAACCCTACTGCATTGTTGGTGGGAGTGTAAAAACTTGTTCAACCACTTTGGAAAGCAATATGGAGGTTACTCAAAAGACTCCACATAGAGCTCCCCTATGACTCAGCAATTCCACTTTTGGGCATTTACCCAAATGATCATAAACAAGGTCATACCAAAGCAACCAGCACAACCATGTTTATCACAGAATTATTCACCATAGCTAAGATATGGAACCAACCCAAATGCCCCTCAGTAGATGAATGGATCAAGAACATGTGGTATAATATGTGTGTGTATTTGATTTTATTTATATATATAATATAATTCTATTCCCCATAAGAAAAAAATGACACTGCCCCATTTGTTAGGAAATGGAAAGAGTTGGAAAAAATTATATTATGTGAAGTAAACCACTCTAAGGAAACATAGTTCCCATGGTTTCCCTTGTTTGCAATGACCAGTACATGTCTAGGCCAAGCAGAGAAGGTCAAAAGCTATGTACATATGACCACATAAGACAATGTTAAGCAAAATGTACCCCAAGATAGGGACACAAGTTGTTTTTTCTTTCTTGCTATTGTTATTAATGTACTTATAATGCAGTATGTGATTCTTTTGTTTCATTTGTATGTTCCTCCCCCACAGTATAACCCCTGTTTTCACTGTATTTGATTCCGGTGTTCTGCATCTTGTATATACATTTTTGTAATTTGGGGAAGGGAAGGGTTATAGCGGAATGCTTAAATAGGGATGCAGGTTGACCCATTGTAACAATGAGATGTACAGGACACTATGTTGAAAATGAACTTTACAATGTCAGGGGTGGGGGGGGGACTGGAGGAGTTGGGGAGATCAGGAGGGAAGTGATTGTAGGGGAAAAACAAAGGAGGAGGTAACAATGCTCCCTACAAAATGTACTCATTACCCTACTCATATAACTGTAACCCCTCTGTACAGTATTTTTACAATAAAAATATAAAAAAGAACCACATATGGCCAAGAGATATATATGACATGTTTGATATCATTAGCTATTGGTAAATTCAAATCTACAATGAGCAATGAACAACTTCTCCTTAGATTAAATGATGATCACAAAACTTATTAAGGAATTCTTGAATGTTGAGAGTAAGAATTATTTCACATTATTTTGGTGGATAATATGGAAATCCTCAGAAAAACAAACTAAAACTGTCGTGTCTGCAGCCAGCCATCTTAACTTCTGACTCTATCCAAAAAAAGTGAGATGAGCATGCTAAAGAGACACCAGCATACTGGTTTGTGGGGCACTGTTCACAATAGCTGAGATATGGAGTCAACTGATGTGCTCATGAGCAGAGGAATGGATTAGGAATTCTTACTCTTGAGATGGACACTGGTGGCTCACACTTATAATCCTAGCTCTTTAGAAGGCTTTGATATGGGGGATAGCTACTTGAAGGCAGCCTAGGCAGGAAAGTCTCTGAAAGTCCATCTCTAAAATAATCAGCAAAAGAAAGATTATTGATGTGTATCAAGTAATAGAGTATCAGCCTAGCAAGTGTGAGTAAATCTAGCAAGTGCAAGGCCTAAATTTCAATGTGGTGATCCTATAACATACAAAAAAGTATAAATGTCTTGGGCTTCTTTTGCTGCGGGACAATACTTTCATGTTAATGTTTTACTTTGAATTTTATTCATGTGATATTTTTGCATTATTCGGTAAATGTGTAAACCTTACAAGCAAAATAAACTTCTTTATTTTATACTTTTTTCTTTTCTGTCAATTTGTCTGTTTGCCTGCTTGTTTACTTACTCAATAAAACTCAGCCAAGCTTTCCTACCATTGTGACTTGCAATCGAAGTCAATACCCTAAGTGAAGTGTTCCTGCATTTAAAGGTAAATTTTACTAAACCTCACATCTGTCCAGTGATACCTGAGCTGAGCTTCCCTCCCTTCCCCCCACCCCGATGCCCCCCCTCCCCGCCACCAAATTTAGCACACAAGCACTTGAGCCACAACTCAATTTTTGGATTTTTTTTTTTGGTAGTTAAGTGGAGATACGTGTGTTTCAGGTTTTTCTGTTTGAGCTGGCTTTGAACTGCAATACTCAGATCCCAGCATCCTGAGTATCTAAGATTATAGGTATAAACTACGTGTGTGTGTGTGTGTGTGTGTGTGTGTGTGTGTGTGTGTGTGTGTGTGTGTGATGTCAAGGTGATGTACAGAGAGGCTACAGTTACACAAGTAAGGTGGTAATTACATTTCTTATCTAACTTGTTACCCCCCTCCCTCATTTTTGTCTCTTTTTCCCTCCCCCTGACTCCTCCTCCCTCCAAGTTGTACAGAACATTTCAAACATATTGTCTTGTGAGTATTACTGATGCATAGATTCCCACTTTGTCCTTTGCCTCACCATTTTGTTGTTTCCCTTCCCTTACCTAGTTCAGATAAATGTATATAAAATACTCGGGAGCCCAAAATTGAATACAGTGACAACAAGGAATAAACCATAGGGGAAAAAACACAAAAGAAAAAAGAAATCACGTAGTACATTGACAACAACAACAACAAAGAAGATCCTCTTGTGTCCATGTCTTGGGGTTCATTTTGGTTAGCATCTGGTCATATGTACATAGGTATTAAACTATTCTTCTCATTTACTAAGATGAATTAGATGTAGACTAATTATTACAAAAAAAAGGAAGCCATGGGACCTATGTTTCTTTGGGCCTGGCTTACTTCACTTAGTATGATTTTTCCAAGTCCTTCCATTTCCTTAGAAATGGGGCAGTGTCATTCTTTCTACTCAAAGCATTGAATACCATTGTGTGTGTGTGTGTGTGTGTGTGTGTGTGTGTGTGTGTGT
>NW_012267326.1:600639-635184 GCF_000151885.1 Dipodomys ordii
TGTGTGTGTGTGTGTGTGTGTGTGTGTGTGTGTGTGTGTGTCACATTTTCTTGATCCATTCATCTACTGAGGAGCATCTGGGTTGTTCCATATCTTAGTTATGGCAAATAATGCTGCAGTAAACATAATTGTGCTGGTAGCTTTAGTGCAGCCTTGTTTGTGATCATTTTGATAAATGCCCAGAAGTAGGAAATAATGGCCAATAGACACATGAAGAAATACTCAACATCTCTGCCATAATCCCTGTTTTCACTGTATTTGATTCTGGTGTCCTGCATCTTGTATAAACATTTTTATAAGTTGAGGAGGGGAAGGGAAATAACAAAATGCTGGAACAAGGATACAGGTTGACCAATTGTAACAATGAGATATACAAGACACTATGTTGAAAACTAACTTTACAACTTAGGGGATAGGGACGAGTTGGGGAGGTGGGGAGAGAAGGGATAGTAGGGGGAAACAAAGGAGGGGGCAACAATGCTTGATAGGAAATGTACTCATAACCTTACTCATGTAACTGTAACACCTCTGTACAGTATCTCTACAATAAATAAATATACATTAAAAATTTTAAATAAAATTCAAATAAAAACAACATTGAGATTCCATCTTACCCCAGTAGAGTGGCTATAATCAAGAAATCTAATAACAGCAGATGCTGGAGGAGATGTGGCTAAAAGGGAACACTGCTACGCTGTTGGTAGGAATGTAAACTTGTTCAACCAATCTAGAAAGCAGTATGGAAGTTCCTCAGAAGACTAAACATAGAGCTTCCCCATGATTCACCTGTGCTTTTGAAGTAAGACCTAATAGTTCAAAAGATGTTTTCATACACAGAGGGGAAATTTCATGAATCTGAGGCCTAGAAATCACTCACTCTTATATTGCAGGATGAGAATCAGATCTTAGGCTCCCTTACTCCAAGATTTAGCGCTCTGCCTCTCTTCTTACACCTTGCTCCCCTCCTCATTGTCAAGTGAAAGACACGGTTGTGTGTGTCGTGAGATCTGTCTCAATCCCCAGAACTGCAGGATGGTGAGAATGACCTCAGCATCTCACAGACCTGCTGTGGCCCAGAGGCTGCACATAGCACGGAGGGCATCGTCCAGTCCTGAGCAGTCCTTGCTCATGCTCACCAAGTGCCCAGAGCTTCCCTTTCCTAATTAACCTGAGCATAAACCTTAGGAATCCTTGCCCTTCACAAGTGAAGACTTAAAAGGCCACAACACTGAAGATGAGCTTGAGGTCAGATGTCAGGAAGATGAGATCTGAGCCTGACATTTATTTCCCCACGCCAAATTCTAGTCCTTGGCAAAGTTTCAGGTGCTTCCAAAGAATCATTAATGGAAAAGAATTCCACTTTCCTATCGCATAGACTCTCCCCCATAGGAAGACAGTTGTCCCAGTGCTGGGGCCTCTAGTTAGCAGCTTGGGTGAGGATAGAGTCAGGCTACAGGTCCACATTGAACACTATGCATCTGTGCACAGAAGTGAGCAGAAGTGTCTGCAGGCTGGCGAGTAGAGATGGACAGGGAACTGCTTCTGGTGGAGTTGTACAGGGTGATACCTAGCTGTTCACTGCTTTTCTGTCTCTGTCATTTGACCTTATTAAATTTAGCATGGTGGCTCCTCTGCCAGAATCCCGTCTGTACCACTGCAGGGCGGTTATGCTAGATTTGTAACTGCAGTTCATGGTGGCATTTTCACCATGTTGGATGCTCAGGGTCAGAATTTTCTCTTCTCCTTGTTGGTCAGAGACCAGGGAGTCAGTCAATGTGTTTTCCGATGACATTCCAAATTCAACAAGAAGATTCAACTCTAACCCAGGTGGCCTCTGAGATTTAATGTCCCATTTCCCATCATCACCAACAATCAGAACTCACTAGCCACATAAAGCCACAGATTCACCAGGAACACTCTCAGGAATTTCCCCATCCTTCTGTCCTTTTAAGATCACAGTAGATGCAGCTGTGGACACTAAAATGGAACTGATTACTCAGGCACAGAAGTGAATTTCTGTTACTGAGAAATATCTAGCTTTCCTGCCACAGCAAGCTAGTCGGAGTCCAGATCGCTCATTTGCTTTGACTACATGTGAAAGTGCGCGCGCGCGCGCGCACACACACACACACACACACACACACACACACCATTGATGCCTGGAAACCAAGGGCTTCTGAGAAGAGAAAGGCACTGCCATCTGGTGGTAGCTACAGCACTCTCATAGTACAAGAGCCCAGAGTTCAAGCAGCTTTTCCATTTTCTGCCTTTATGAACTGTGGCTCCAGCTTGGAGGAGGAACAGATGCAGTTTAAGTCAGGGAAGAGGTCTATGAGGGAAGAATGCAGAAGAGAAGTTTTACAGAAGAGCTTCCTATAGTAACTACAATCTTTATCAAAATATCTTTATCAATCTTTATCAAAATATCTGTGGTTTGCTTTAATGAAAATAAAATACTTTTGCGTCTGTGGATGAACAAGGACATGGACTCTGATTTGACTAAGTAGAAAATGACTGAGTTTGACTCAAAATGCCCAGCATGGTTGAGGAACTGGACTCAAACACCATGCAGTCAGGAACAGGACAGAAATCCACTCACCTTACAGTGAGGCCCTTCTCCTGAGGTCCAGCCCTGCAGGTGGGGCCTGCAAAGCCTTCACAAAGGGCAACAGTGGGCAGCTGCAGTTCTGCTGTCCTGTGGCTCTGCCATCTCCATCATCTTGCATTTACAGCCACTCTCCCAAAGAAAATATTAGACTTTCTTTTCTTACAAAGTAATTCCTGAGTCAAAAATGAAGAACAATGCATCTGCCTGCTTTTCTCCATCTCTGTCTCTGATTTATACACAGTCTATCCTAAAATCAATTTAGAAACTTTCTAAAGGATTTGTAACAGGAGCCTGACCACTCAGCGCCAAGACCTATTATCTGCCTCCACAAGAGATTCGAGTCATCACTGTCAGGTGCTGCTCTAATGCGACTTCCTTATCTCATCAAAAACTTTCCACAACTCTGGAAAGATAGCACGATATGACTACAGTATATTATCCACCTTTTACAGAGCACATTAACAGCTGCTGGATGAGTGGATCTTGAATGTTGATACTTGAACTGGATGGCTTGATTATAAAGCTGTTTTACTCCTTTTGTCCTCCTCTGGCTTTCTGCCTCCTGTCACAGAAACAAAATCTCAGATGCCCACTGTTTTGAATCAAGCTATGTTTCCATAGCATGTCTATGCTGAAAACCCAGCACCAAGTATCTCAAAAAGTGGCTGTAATTGGAAGCCAGGGCTTTAACTGTGGTCTTTAGAATGACCCTAATCCAAGGTGGTTTGCATTCCTGTTAGAAGAGGTTAGACTCTTATCTCCAATAAACCACTCGAAAACCAGAAATGGCTCTGTGGCTTAAGCGGTAGAGCACTCGCCTTTAGCTGAAGAGCACAGGGACAGCGCCCAAGCCCAGAGTTCAAGCCCCACAACCAACCAAAAAAAAAGAAAAGAAAAGAAAGAAAGGTATATATGAAAACAGTTGACAAAGAGATACAGAGTGCCAGTTACCAGTTTATTGATTCTCAACTGCAAATCAATCCTTTACCCCCTGTCTGTGATATGGGATTTGAGCCCTATAAACACTTTTCCTTGACCATTTATCATGATATGTAAAAGGACAGTTTTAGGAGGAAGAGTTTTTCCTTTGTAGGGCTGAGTGTTCCTGCACTTTTGGCGAGCCTGGCACACATGGAGAAACATCAGAGAAGAGCATTGACAGTCCACATGGTTGCTAGGACTTTTTCCAAGCACCCAAGTATTTACAGAAGCTGTCGTTTGTCAATTTCCTGTCAATTGTGTCAGAACTGGGACTTAGCTGAAACGAAGAGAAAAAAGAGAAGAGCTGGTAGATTAGGCAGACTCCCCCACCCCCCTCTATTCCTGACTACGACCCATGATGAGATCAGCTCTGGTTTGACACACCCTCCCTTCCATGATGGAAATAAAACCTCTAAAATTGTGTACCAAAGTAAATAATTCCTTCTTTAACTTGTTATCTTAGGTATTCTGGTCACAGTGTAGCTAAATAAATTAACACAGTAGCTAACCTTAATTTTATTTTATTTTGGTTGCTTAAACTCAAGGCCTGGGCACTGTCCTGGGGCTCTTTTGCCCAAGGCTAGCACTCTATCATTTTGAGCCACAGCGCTACTTCTTGTTTTCTGGTGGTACATTGTCAATACAATTCTCATGGGTCTTCCTGCCTGGGCTGCCTTTGAGCTGTGATCCTCAGCTCTCAGCCTCTGAGTAGCTGGGATTACAGGTGTGAGCCACCAGCACTTGGCTTACTCCTGATTTTTATTAATTGCTTTCATATTGAAGTTACCTTTTCAAATAACTGTGCTGCTGCTTCTCCTGGCCAGACCCTGACTGAAGTAGGAGTCAGTGAAGAGCCTGAGAAGAAAGGATTCTGGTGGCAGAAATCAGCAGTCATAGCTGAGTCGGCAGAGCTGGGAAGGATCTGGAGGGGGACCAGGGGTTCCAAAGCAGGGTATATAGAAAGGTGGGTGGTCCCTCTTAACCCTCAAAAGCCAATTTGGCCTAGAAAACAATGATTTTTTTTTAAGTTTAGCTATATTGTTATCATTAGAAAAGCGCTTTCCTGAGTACTTCTAAAAATATAAGCACACTTAGTTTTACAACTAATTTAACCAAGAAAGAAATGAGAATGACTGTGGACAAATTATTGGGTTCCATCTGAAGCTAATGAAGCATGGAAGGCATTCCTTTCTAAGAGGTAAACTCAAGTCAACTCCCTGGAGGAACAGAGCCCCACACTGGTAGCACACAGAGCTGTAAGTCTGAAGGTTTGTGCTCTGTTTCCCTTACAGAGCAGCTACTGTACACTCAGAGTACAGCAGGACATGGCTGAGTCATCCTCTTGAGCCTGGCCTTCTTCAAGTGGAAGGACTTCTCACTTCTGTTGAGAGTGGCCAGGAAATCTTTGACACTGCCTCTGGAAATGTGTTTCAGGAGCAGCTGGAGGCCTTGTCTAGGAAGCTGGATATACTTGAAGAGCCCAAGGCTCCCAGAATAGGGTAGTCACACTTGACCTGGAGGGGGCCTTTTGAAGATTGAGATATGGTTCACAGACTGAGTCACTCACTGTCTGGACCCTAGTTCCCCCTGAAACACCAGTTCTAGAGCAGAGAAACTTCAGATAGTGGAGAACAAACTGATGGTCCATGTCAAAGCCCACAGAAAGGCTGAATGAAAAGTCACTACTCACTGAATGTCAGTATAGTCAGGAGCACTGGGATGAGGCTGGGCATCATATACCAGCCATGAGCTGCAGAAGAATTTTCAGCCTCACAGAACCTGAGAAGGCAGAACCTACTGTGAATTAAACCACCCTACAGCCAAAGGCTTTCCCTCAAAAGGTTTGCTGGCTGGCTTCTAAGTTCAAAGTATGCAGCATCGCCCTCTAGAGGCCACAGCTGACCTGGCTCAGAAGGTGGGGTTGCAGGAAACCCTCAAAACTGTCAATCAGCATGGAGGAGGGATTTCCTCCACAGTTAGTAGGACAAGAATAATGTATGCTAATTGAGAAATAAATGTTAGAAATGTCAAGATGTAGAGTTCAATTGGACAGAGCAAAGTTTGTGGAAAGGTAAAATGGACAACATATGTCATATTTGCTAAAATGTGCTTTCCTGTATGAGGAATCATTTAGAATATTCTTAGTTTTATATTTTTCTTTTTATTGTTACTATAAAGGTGATGTACAGAGGGGTTGCATTTCTATTTTGACACTGCCACCCCTTTACTCTGTGTGTTTCACCTAGTTTTCCCCTCCTATCCCACCCACAAGTTATATAGTTCTTCAACATACTATCTAGTGACTACCACTGCTATATTTGTTCAGCCTTTGTCCTTCTATTTCTGTGTTCCCCATCCTTACCCTCCCAAAGACAGTTAAATGAACAAACAAGACAAAAAAGAAAAGAAAAAAAAGCCTCTTGTTTCCATTTCCTGATTTTTTGGAGTTCCTTTCAATAAATACTATTTTATGTGATCAGGTGCACAAGGCATTGCAGCTTTGTGTTCTCCTCCTAAGAGTATCCTCCTCTGATCTCACTGTGTGTGAATACTGAGCGTCCTGTATGATTTATCACATCCCATTGTATTATAAATGAGTTTTCCCCCTTGATTCCTAGCAGATGAAACTTGTTGCCCTCAGGAAGTGTCTAAGACCCAGCCATGAGTCCAAGACCCACCATTAGTAGCCCTGTGACAGCAGTCCCTCCAGTCCCTATAAATCTGTTTTAAAATTAATTTACTTTATTGTTATTATAGAGGTGACTTACAGAGGGATTACAATTACATGAATCAGCTAATGAGTACATTTCCTTTTACAGTATCTTCTGTTCCCTAATTCTCTCCCAATCCCTCCCCCCCCCATCTCCACACACAAGTTCACTTTAATCAATGTCCAGTGAGCTCCACTGCTGCAATTTTCCACACTTTTCTCTCAAGTTCTATACACTCCCTGCAACCCTCTGGAAGAAATACACTTGAATATATCATACTTAAGGAAATGATAGAATTTAAAATAATTTTAAAATAATGGAATTTAAAATTTAAAACATTAAAGAAAAGAGATGTCTTTTGTTTATGTATCTTGAAGTTCATTTCAATACATATAAACTTTATGTGAATATGAAGAGGCACATAGGCATTGTACTGAGCCTTTGTGTTTCTCTCTTAAGAATATCTGCTTTTGGTCTCCCTGTATGTGAGTATCTAGAATCTTGAATCATTTATCATATCCCAGTCTATTTTAAATCTAACTTTTGCATATCAAAGAGAACATGAGCTCTTTTTGTCTGTGTTTGGCTTACCTCATTTAACATGATTTGTTCTAGTTCCATCCATTTCCCTACAAATGACATTATTTTATTCTTTCTAATGTAAAATTAAATTGTGTATAGTGATCACTTATCTATTGTGGGGCATCTGGGCTGTTTCCACATCTTAGCTTGATTCTTATCTTTCCATTATAATTTAGCTTTCTTTAGCTTTGCTACATTTAAAATTAATTTATTGTCTTTTAAGTCCAGAGTTTTCACTATGATATATCTTGAAGTATTTCTTCTTCCGTCCCATCTGCTAGGATTTCTATATCCTGTAAGGTGGGTGAGATTTCTCTCTTGAGTTTGGGGAAGTTTTCTGTTGTAATTTTGGAGTAAGTTTTCAATGCCTTTAGTTTTCAATTCATTTCCCACATTTATGCCAACTATGTGCAAATTTGATCTTTTGGCTAAATCTGCCAATTCTGGATTTCCCTTTGGCATCTTCTGAATGTTTTTGTCCATGCATTTGATTTATTGTTCTATTTCCTCTGTTTTAGTCTCAACTCCTGATACCCTGTTTTCTATTTCCTTTATGCTATGGCTTATACTTTCAACTGGTTTGCAATAGTGAAATTGAAGCTCTTAGTTGAATTCAGATGTCAGGTTGTTAATTTTGTCTTTGAATGAGGTGTGCATCACTTCAGTCTTTCTCTCCATATCTTTGTGGACAACCTGCATATTGTTTTTTACTTCCTACTTGCATTCTACTATTGGTTTTTAGATACCCAGCCAACTTTCTCATCATTACTTTAATGGTTCTTTTGTCCTCCAGCTCTTCTTCACTCTTACTGGTTCCACCCCTGGATTGTTGTTGGCTTTTGGATTTGGTTTGTTGTCTTGATTATTCACAAATTTTTGTAATCTTTCACTGTGATTTATGCATTTGGGTTCAGGAATTGTCGAGGTTATTCAGGTCGCTTTGAAGTGTGGTGGTGGAGTATGATTTGCTGGGTGGATTTCTGTCAGATAGCATTTGGCAACTTTCAGCTCTGTATGTTGCAATGGTGTAATGTGTCCTGGTCAGTTGTTGGGGCTCTGTAATGTGCGGGGTGGTCTGGTGTCTTGGCCTAGGTTTAAACCCAGTAGCAGGTTTCCATTATGTAACACAAAGTAGTCTAGTGTCCTGGACTGGATCTGTGTCTGGGGTAGGCAGATTCCCCCAGCCATAGTGGGTAGGTCTTCCTGGTCCGAGTCCTGGACTGGCATCTATCTCCAGAGGGGCTGTGAGCAGCGTTCCAACAACCAGACCTCAAAGGTGGGGGCAGGGAGGAGAGGCAGATTTCCACTATTTGTTAATGGGAGGTTGTCCCCACCTGAGTCCTCAATTGGGACAGGCATGGACCTCAGAGGTCATGGGCTCCCACGGAGCAGTGCAGGGAGTTTGTCTCAGTTGGAGTCCTGGTCTGGTGCCCTCTCAATTCCAACTCTGTCATCTACTTCTCAAAAGGTGAGGGGATGTGTTCTGGTCTTTGGGTCCTGCGAGAGTCTTGGGGCAGGTGGGTTTCTGTGTGGTGGGGCAGGGAAATCTTCCCTACTCGAGTCCACATTGGAGTGCACTAGGTCTCTGCCTGAGTCAATTGGGACAAGCATGTGCCTTGGACGGGATGGACTTCCACGTGTTAGTGCAGGAGATTGTCCCAAATCACGTCCCTGACTGGTGTCCTCTCGCATCTACTTCCTGCAAGGAGGAGGCGTTGCTGTTTACTGGATTCGAGCCTCCAGGGTAGGTGCGAGCTTCGATGGGTTCAAGATCCTAAAGAGTAATGTGGGGAGATTTCCTATAGCAGATTGGGTTTTTCTGCCAGCAGCTAGAGCTGTGTGGGATGTAGGTCATAGCACACAACCAATATTGGTCTCGCAGAAGGGGACTGTGTATGGGTCTGGCCTCTTTGCCCTCTTCAAGTATGGCAGGAGGGAGGGGGACCGAGGCAAGCACTCTGGGTCACCACCAGTTCCTGTGTCCTGTGGGAAGGATCCCAGGCAGGGCAAAAATTACAGTTCTTGGCATTGATTTTGAGCTGATTGGCAGCATTGTGGTGAAATTTTTCTACGTCTGGATGTGACAGTCTCCTATTGCTGATCTGTGCCATTGTGTGCTCTGGTCCAGGTGGCAGGCAGCCATGAGGCCACTCTCTCGGTTTAGCCAGGCTATGATTTCCTATCAATTTATATTTTCCTCTTGGGGTTGAAGTGTGTGTTAGGATCATAAATGATCAGAGAGAACTAGGGTGATTCCCTATTGCTTTGCCATCATCTTTAGCTTTAGAAGAATTTTTTAAAGGATCATTTAGAAATTAACCAATACATTAGGATATGCACCTCAATAATTATTATAGAATAAACATTGAGTAGATACAATATTTATATTTAAATAGAATATAATCCGCTTATTAAAATTTAGGATAATAGTAGATTTTTCCAAGCATGATAGAAAGAATAAGGGAAAATATTGATAGATGACATTTGACAGAAATTTAAACTTTTGTGCAGGTGTCTTACTAAAATTTTGAAATATCATAATATCCATGATTTTTCTACCCACCATCCCTGACCTTGTATAATATACTGTAAGTGACCTTCAGAATTTTAGTTCTACAAGTTAGAAAACTGTAGGTTATAACAAAAAAGCACTCCTTCTTGAGAAGTGGTAGATTGGAAAGGTCCCTGATTATGTTTCCTAACCCAGGGAAATCCTTTGGCCACCAGCCAGACTTAACCATGTTTTTCTACCTTGGAGTCAAGTACGTGCATGGGGTCAAAAAACTGGGAACCCAATGTGAAGAGTGGGAAACTACAGGTAATGGAAAGAATGTGCTTAATCGATCATTTGACCTCTGCAAAGTAAACCACTTCTCTTAAGAACATGTCTCCTATTGCCCCAAGAAAACCAAGAAGAAGGTAATAAATAGTTTGAGACCATCTGTCCTTATAAATAAAGACTATAAGTCAGAGAATGAAAAGATTTACTCTGTTTTCAGCTGGGACTTCTCAGAATTTCTGACTGCAGTACTCTGCTGACTTCATAGTTGCTGGCCACAGAGAGAACATCTATTCTTTTCTTCCCCAGGAATGCCTATGTGATCAGAACTTCAGGAGGGGTTGTAAGAAAGGGAAAGAATCTCTCAAGTCCACATTGGAGCTTCATATGGGTCAAGGATAGTCTGAAACAATGAGCAGTATCAGAAAACCAACTTTTTTAGCCACAAAACCAGAACATGTAATTTTTTTAAGTTGACAGTTTATAAAAAAGCAAAGATTTCACAGAGAAATATATATAATATTTAACCCTAAACACAATTAAGTGAAATTAGGAGAAGAATTTTGTAAAGCTATAACATGATTATCTTGAACATGAAAATGTTCTAATGAAGCTTATATAGAATAGAACATATATGGGTGGCACCTTGCTCTCATTTCTATCTACTTCCTCTGTAGTGGAGAAGCTCATAGATATCATTATTTTCACATCTATGCCAGAGTTGTGAAATGTTGACTGAAGAAAGGTATAACTTCTGCATGTGCTAACTACTGATCCTATTTTAAGGGACAGAAATTCTTTTTTTTTTCCCCTTGGGGGTAAATTGTATATACAACCATTACAGTTTGAATCCAAAGTATCATCCAAAGTCTTGGGCAGAATGCTTTTTTTTTTCTTCCATTTTTTTTATTGTGAAAATACTGTACAGAGGGGTTACAATTACATGGGCAAGATAATGAGTACATTTCTTATCAAGCATTGTAGCCTCCTCCTTTGTTTCCCCTTCCCATCCCTTCCCATCCTCCCCCCGCCCCCCCACCCAATCCTCTCCGCTTCCCCCCCCAACAAAGTTGTAAAAAAAAAATATGGAATGCTTCACGAATTTGCGTGTCATCCTTGCGCAGGGGCCATGCTAATCTTCTCTGTATCGTTCCGATTCTAATATATGTGCTGCTGAATCGAACACGGGACAGAATTTCTTATCCCATCATGTGAGTCAATTCACAATTTGAAATTCACATATACTATGCAACTACTATATATATATAATTTCTTAAGCATATCAGAGTAAATGATACTATTTCCTGGTTTTGTATATCATAATAAAAATTAATGTAAAATCTGATTCTGTGAATTTTTGTAGCAAAGATTTATTTTCTTATTAACTTTGCTAGTGTGCTTTAAAAGACTAAATGTTCATTGATTATATTACATTCTATCATGAATTAGTGTGACTTAAAGTGGAATGCCAAAGACTTTTCCCCTGCCTTTCTGTATTATCATAGATTGATTGAAATTAAAGATTTTATGCAGAAATTATTGAAATAAGTGAAGGTAAAACAAGATTACAATTGACTGACTTTGATCCTATAGAGAGAGAGAGATGTAGATATGTATAGATAGTACATACCTATATCTATATCTATCTATATACATATATATATACAGAGAGAAAGAGAGAGAGAGAGAGAACTACATTCCAGTAGGCTCTGCTTGCTAACAATTGTAATTATAGCTACTCAAAATTCTGAGATCTAAGGATCTGGGTTGGAAGCCAGTCCAGGCAGGAAAGTCCATGAAATTCCTTTTTACTTCTAAATTTATTATTAAGTAGTGTACAAGAAAGTTTAAATTTGGTAAGGTTATGAGCACAATGCATCTTGATCAATGTCACTCCTTCCATTGTTTTCCCTCATTATTTCCCCTTTCATCGCTACCCTCAAGTTATATAGTTCATTTTTACATAATGTAATTAGCTATAATGACTTTGTTTGTTCTCTTTCCCTCCATTTATCCCACCCTGCAAAATGTGTCACCATTTCCTGGTATTTATTTTGATAAACAATTAATTGGAAAGACTTTCCATGCTCTTGGATAGGCAGACTTAATATAGTGAAAATGACCATACAAATTCAATGCAATTCCTATCAAAATCCCAATGACATACATTTCTGAAATACAGAAAACAGTCCAAAAATTCATATCAAACAACAAAAGACCTAGAATAGCCAAAACAATTCTAGGCAAAAAAGACAACATGGGAAAGATCTTGATGCTGGACTTCAAACTCTACTACAGAGCTGTAATAACAAACACAGCCTGGTACTGGCACAAAAACAGACCCGAAGGCCAATGGAATAGAATAGAAGATCCAGAAATAAATCCACACACTTACAGTCAGCTGATATTTGACAAAGGTGCCAAGAGCATACAGTGGAAGAAACACAGCCTCTTCAACTACTGGTGCTGGGAAAACTGGGAGACCACATGCAGAAAACTAAAAGTGGATCCCAGCCTGTCACCATTCACTAACATCAACTCAAAATGGATTAAAGACCTTAACATCAAACCTGAATCTCTGAAACTACTGCAGGACAGAGTAGGAGAGACATTTGAACTTATAAGCACAGGCAGGAGCTTCCTGAACAGAGTCCCAGGGTCACAACAAATTGGAGAGAGACTCGACAAATGGGGCTACCTTAAAATAAAAAGTTTCTGCACAGCTAACGTCATAGCAACCAAGCTAGAAAGAAAACCAACTAACGGGAAAAAATATTTAGCAGCAATATATCAGACAAGGGGTTATATCCAATATATACAGAGAACTCAAGAAACTAATCCCTCACAAACATAACAAACCAATTATTAAATAGGCAAGGGAACTAAAGAAAGGCTTCTCAGAAGAAGAGATAAAAATGGCAAATAAATACATGAGGAAATGTTCCCCATCCCTGGTTGTAAAGGAAATGCAAATAAAGACAACCTTGAGATACCAACTTACCCCAGTCAGAATGGCCCACATCCTAAAGTCAGCCAACAACAAATGCTGGAGGGGATGCAGAGAAAGAGGAACCCTACTGCATTGCTGGTGGGAATGTACACTTATACAACCACTTTGGAAAGCAGTCTAGAGGATCCTCAGAAAGTTAAATATTGACCTCTCCTATGACCCAGTCATACTACTTTTAGGCATCTATCCTGAACAACAGGAACCAGTATACAAGGACACATGCACCTCCATGTTTATTGCAGCACTGTTCACAGTAGCCAGGATATGGAGGCAACCCAGATATCCCATCACAGATGAATGGATCTATAAATTGTGGTATCTATACACAATGGAATATTATGCAGCCATTAGAAAGGACAAAATAATGGCATTTGCAGGGAAATGGATGGAACTAGAAGAAATTATGTTGAGCAAGGTAAGCCAAGAGCAAAGAGAAAATGGTACATGGTCTCCCTGATAAGTGGATGTTAAATCCAAAATATAAGGTGATTCGACAAAGTTAACAAGACTTAAGAAACAAAGAACTTCCACTCATCTGGTCAAATCACCACTAAATAACCCCATGCTGTTGATTACATATATGGTATATATGAGCACACTGGAGGGAAACCAGGAGGAGGACACAGAACTAGAGGGAATCAGGGGAAAACATACAACAGCAGGACCCATCAGCTACACGGATATTGACCAAAATGAACTAAGGAACTCAATGGCAGTGATGGGAGGGAGGGAACAAGTGGGAAAGAGGGAACAGCTGATGTTATGCAAAACGAAAAAAATGTACATATCACCCGATGTGAAAGAAATAATTGTATTGTCAAAGCTCATAGAACTCATAAATGTTATAGACCACGATAGACAATTTGCCCAATGAAAGTGAGAATGTGTTTGACTTTAACTAAGCATCACTATCCCACAATACTGTGAAATTTGGGGAATTATGTAACCACTTAATCACAATAAAGAATGGTTTGAAAAGTACAGGCATTTCCTTACATGTATTCTTTAGAATCATTGGACTTTGGCTTCTGATTGCCTTTAGGGTTGGTTATGCTTAAGCTTATGAAATCGATCAGATATTGGTTAAATTCAAAATTTATTTTTAAAAATCAGTTGAATTCAGGGTAAGAATAAAGAAACCATTCATTTTCATTAGGGTTAGGGTTAGAGTTAGTTTTTGAATTCACATTAGGGTGAGGGCTAGGGAGGGTTCAGCTTTGGGATCAAAATGAATTTTTTACCAAAAAATAGAAGCCAAGTACACGCAAAATTTAAAAGGAAGTACAGGTGTTTCTTTACATGTTCTCTTTAGCAACATTGGGTTGGTTGTGTGATTTCTTTTAGGGCTCTTCATGTTCAAGGATACAAAATATTTCATATAGTCCTTAAAATAGAAATTTAAGAAGAATCTATTGGATTCAGGATAGGATGAATGAAAGCAAGTATATTTCTTTTCCTGATGACATTCACACCTCATGAAGGTTATGATTAGTCTTAGTTTTCAAGTTCAGGTTAGTGTTAGGATTAAGGAAGGTACAGAAATGGGTTTGAATGAGTGTTCTACCAACAAGTAGATGAAAATAGTATGAGAAATTTAAAAGAAAATACAAGAGTTTCATTACTTTTACTCTTAGGCAACTTTGGGCTTGGTTTCAGATTGCCTTTAGGGATGGTTATGCTTAGGCTTATGAAGTCAATAAGATACTGGTTAGAATCAAAATATGTTTTAACAAAATTCAATTGTATGTATGGTGGGAATAAAGAAAACAAGAATATTTGTTTTGCTGACACAATTTATGGTCATTAGGGTAAGGGTTAGGGCAGTTTTTGAAACCATATTAGGGTTAGGTTTAAGATAGAGTCAGCTTTAGGGTCAAAATGAGTTATCTACCAACAAATACAAAGAACATACGTGCAAAATTTAGAAGAATGCACAGGAGTTCCCTTACATGTCCTCAGCATCAATTGGTGTCTGATTGCCTTTAGGGCTCTTTATGCTTAGGGGTTATGAAATTGATCAGATATTCCTTAAAATCACAATCTTTTTGAACAAGAATCAGTTGGATCCAGGGTTGGATGAAAGAAGACAGGAATATTTCTTTTCCTGACAGCATTTATGGGTTATGAAGGATATGGTTAAGCTTAGTTTTCAAGTTCAGGTTAGGGTCAATGTAAGGGAAGGGGCAGATCTAGGGTCGAAATGCATTTTCTACTAACAATTAGAAAGAAAGTACATGTGGAATTTACAAGAAAATACAGAAGTGTCCTTACTTTCATGCTTTGGCCCCATTGGGGTTTGGTTTCTCATTACTTTTGGGGCTTATGAAATTGATGAGATATTGGTTAAAAATCAAAATTTGTTTTAACAAAAATCTGTTGCTTTGAGATTAGAAAGAAAGAAAACATGAATGTATGTTTTGCTGACTGCATTCTTGTGTCATTAGAATTAGAGTTAGTGTTCAAGAGTACAGTAGGGTTAGGGTTAGGGAAAGGTCATCTTTAGGGTCAACAAAATTTAAAAGTAGTACAGGAGTTTTCTTACATATATTATTTGACATCATTGGGGTTTGGTGTCTGATTGCCATTACTGCTGGCCCTGCTTAGGTTATGAAATAGATCAGATATTCCTTAAAATTGCAATGTATTTTTAAAAGAATCAGTTGGATTCGAGGTGGGATGAAAGAAAGTAGTTATATTTATTTTCCTAACAGCTTTTCCCAGTCATGACTGGGCTTAGTTTTCAAGTACAATTTAGGGTTAGGGTTAGGGGAAGGCCAGTTTTAGAGTCAAAATGAGTTTTCTACCAATAAGTAGAAGCAAAGTACATGCAAAATTTAATCAAAGTACAGGAATTTCCTTACATGTACTCTTTGGCACCATTGGGGTTTGATTTCTGATTGCCTTTAGTGCTTTTTATGCTTAGGCTTATGAAATTGATCAGATACTGGTTAGAATCTAAATTTATTTTAAACAAAAATCAGTTGTTTTCAGGTTAGGATGAAAGAAAACAGACATATTTGTTTTGCTGACAGTATTCATGGCTCTTTAAGGTTAGGGTTAAGGTTAGTTTTTGAGGTAGCATTAGGGAAAGGTCAGTTTAAAGCCAAAATGAGTTTTCTACCTACAAATACAAGCAAAGTGCATGTGAAGTTTAGAAGAATGTACAGAAGTTTCCTTACATGTACTCTTTGGAACCATTAGGGTTTGGTTTCTGTTTGTCTTTAGGGCTCTTTATGCTTAGTGTTATGAAATCGATCAGATATTCCTTAAAATTGCAATATATTTTTAAAAGAATCAGTTGGATTCGAGGTGGGATGAAAGAAAGTAGTTATATTTATTTTCCTAATAGCATTTGCCAGTCATGAGTTTTAGGGTTAGGTTTTGTTTTAGGGTTAGGGTTAGGGTTAGGTTTTGTTTTCCTGTTCAGTTTAGGCTAAAAGTTAGGGGAAAGCAGCTTTATGGTCAAAATGAGTTTTCTACCAATGGATAGAAACACAATACATCTGAAATTGAAAAGAAAATACAGGAGTGTCCTTAATTTGACTCTTTGGCATCATTGGTTTTTCGTTTCTTTTTGTCTTTAAGGATGGTTATGCTTTGGCTTATGAAGTTGATCGGACATTGGTAAAATTCTAAATTTAACAAAAATCAGTTGTTTTCAGGTTAGAACAAAAGAAAACATGAATATTTGTTTTGCTGACAGCATTTGCAAGTCAATAGAGCTAGAGGGAGGGTTAATTTTCAAGTTCACCTTAGGGTTAGGGTAATGAAGAATCAGCTTTAGGGACAAAATGAGTTTTCTAGTAATAAGTAAAAGCAAATTACATGTAAATTTAAAAGCATGTACAGGAGTTTCCCTAAAGGTACTCTTTGGCAATTGAGGTTTGGATTCTAATTACCATTAGGGCGGGTTATATTTAGGCTTATGAAATCAATCAGACACTGGATAAAATCAAAATTTATTTGAACAAAAATTAGTTGTTTTCAGGTTAAGAAGAAAAGAAACAGGTATATTTGTTTTGCTGACAGTAATCAAGAATCATTATGGTTAGTGATTCTGATAGTTTTTGAATTCACATTCAGGTTAGGGTTAAGGAATGGTGACTTTTAGGGTCAAAATGGATTTTCTAGCATCAAGTAGAATCAAGGTACATGTGAAATATGAAAGAAATTACAAGAATTTCTTTACATGTACTCTTTGGAATCCTTGGGGTTTGGCATCTAATTCCCTTTAGGCCTCTTTATGTTTAGGGTTACAGTAATTAAAATGCAATGTATTTTAGAATGAATCAGTTGAATTTGGGGTAGGATGAAAGAAAACACCTATATTTCTTTTCCTGACAGCATTCCTGCATCATGAGAGTTAGTGTTAGTTTTCAAGTTCAAATTAAGCTTAGGACTAAGGAAGGATCAGATGTAGAGTCAAAATGGGTTTGTTTTTTTTTTTACCAACAAGTAAAAGCATAATACATGCAAAATTTAAAAGAGAGTACCAGAGTTTCCTTACTTTTACTCTTTGGCATCATTAGTGTTTGTTTTCTGATTGCCTTTAAGGATGGTTATTCTTAGGTTTATTAAATCGATCAGATACTGGTTAAAATCAAAATTTATTTTTACAACAATCAGTTGTTTCAAGTAGAGAAGAAAAAAAGATATATTTGTTTTGCTGACAGCATTTGTGATTACTAGGTTTGGTGTTAGGGTTAGTTTTTGAGTTCAGGTTAGGGTTAGGGTTAGAGAAGAATCAGCTTTAGATTCAAAATGAGTTTTCTACCAACAAGCAGAAGCAAAGTACATGCATTATTTGAAAGAAAGTACAGTAGTTTCCCTACATGTACTCTTTGATATATTGTGGTTTGGTGTCTGATTGCATTTATGGCACTTTATGCTTAGGGTGATTAAATGGAACAAATATTCTATTTTAACAAGAATCAGGATAGCTGGGGGGGAGTGGGGAGGCTGGGAAGGGATGTGAAGGGTAAACCAAAGGAGGAGGCTGCAATGCTTGGTAAGAAATGTACGCATTATCCTGCCCATGTAATTATAACCCCTCTGTACAGTATGTTCACAAATAAAATTAAATTAAATTAAAAAAAAAGAATCAGGATAAGATGGAAGAAAACAGGTGTTTTTTTTTTCTGACATCATTTGAAGGTCTTTAGTATTAGGGTTAGGGTTAGATTTCAAGTTCAGGTTAGTGTTAGGGTTAAGGAAGGGTCACATACAGGGTCAAAATGTTTTCTACAAACAATTAGAAGCAAAGTAAATGTGAAATTTAAAAGAAAGTACAAGAGGTTCCTTAATTTTTCTCTTTGACCTCATTAGAGTATGGTTTCTGATTGTGGTTGTGCTTAGGCTTATGAAATCGATCAGATACCAGTTAAAAATCAAAATTTACTTTAACAAATATCAATTGCTTTCAGGATAGGAAGAAAGAAAACCAGAATATTTATTTTGTTGACATCATTCGGGGGTGATTAGTGTTAGGGTTAGGGTTAATGTTCAAGTTCATGTTAGGATTATGGTTAGGGAATGGTCAGCTTTAAGGCCTAAATGAGTTTTCCACCAACAAATAGAGGCAAAATGCATCAGTAATTTAAAAGAAAGCACAAGAGTTTACTAATTTTACCCTTTCACATTTTTGGCACTTGGTTTCTGATTGCCTTTAGAGCTGGTTATGCTTAGGCTTATGATATGTATCAGATATTGATTAATATCAAATTTATATGAACAAAAATCAGTTATTTTCAGGATAGCAAGGAAGAACACTAGCATATTTGTTTTGCTGGCAACATTCACAGGTCATTAGTGTGAGGATAAGGCTTAGTTTTGTAGTTAAGGTTAGGATCAAGGCTAGGGAAGTTAGATATAGGGTCAAAATGATTTTTCTATGAAGATGTAGATGAAAAGTATATGCAAAACATAAGAGAAGGTACCAAAGTTTTCTTACTTTTACTCTTGGGTGTCATAAGTCTTTGTTTTTTATTGTCTTTAGGGTTGGCGATACTTAAGCTTATGAAATTGATCAGATACTGGTTAAAATTGCATTGTATTGAACAAAAATCAGTTGTTTCCAGGTAATGGAAAAAAATGTATATTTATTTTGGTGACAGTATTCATGGTTTACTAGATTTAGTGTTATTGTTAGTTTTCCAGTTTAGGTTAGGATAAGGGTTAGAGAAGGGTCACTGTACGATCAAAATGAGTTTTCTATGGATAAATAGAAGCAATATATATGAAATGTAAAAGCAAGTCAGTGGCTTCCTTACATGTACTCTTTTTATTGCGTTTTTAATTTTTTTTATTATTGTCTTTAAGTAGTTGTACAAAGAAGTGCCCATTTTAGAAAACCGTGAATGAATACAAAGTGTCTGACAACCTTGTCACTCATCGCTCCTAACCCATCCCTTCTCTCACTTTTTTTTAAAATTGAGATCAGGTGATTACATAAATTTCACATATTTCACAGTATTGTGGAATAATGATACTGAGTTAAAGTCACAAACACTTGTTAATTTTCCCAATGCACATTGTCCTTATCATGGTCTATAAAGTTTGTGAATTCTGTGAGCTTTGACAATACAAATGAATTTTTCCATATCAGGTGATGTTTACATTTCTTTCCTTTTGCTTAGTGTAGGCTGTTCCCTCTTTCCCACTTTCCCTCTCATTCCTCCCTTCCCATCGCTGTCTTTGGGTTGCTTAGTTCTTTTTCTTCTATGGCCAGTGCAGCTGATGGGCCCTATTGTTGTATGTTGTTCTATTTCCCACTTGTTCTGTGTTCTCCGCCTGGTTTACCTCTGTTACTTTCTTATATCTACCATATGTATGGTCTAGAACATGGAGTCATTTAGTAATAATACAACAAAATGAGTGCCTGTCCTTTGTTTCTTGAGTCCTGTTTACTTTGTCATACCTTCTTGCATTTTGGCTTTAGCATCCACCTATCAGGGAGACCATATGCCATTTGTCTCTTTGTTCTTGGCTTACTTCACTCAAAATAATTTGCTCTAGTTCCATCCATTTCCCTGCAAATGCCATAATTTTGTCTTTTCTTTTTTTCTTTTTTATTTATTTTTTATTGTGAAAATACTGTACAGAGGAGTTACAATTACATAGGCAAGATAATGAGTACATTTCTTATCAAGCATTGTAGCCTCCTCCTTTGTTTCCCCTTCCCATCCCTTCTCATCCTCCCTCCAATCCTCCCCGCCCCATACCTCCACCCCCCGCACGAAAGTTGTAAAGTTCGTTTTCGACATAACGACTTGTACTTCTCATTGTTGCAATGGGTCCACCTGTATCCCTATTTAAACGATTTGTTTCTCCCCTTCCCCTCCACAAATTTTACCGACATCAAATACAGTGAAAGCAGGGTTATACTGTGGGGGAGGGACATACAAAGCAACAAAGAAATAATCTTATAAATGTGTTAGAAACAATCGCATGAAAGAAAAAAAAACATTTGAATACATATCTAAGGGTTAATTCCCTAACATCACCTTATCTGACCTTTTCTGCTTGACTTAGACATATACTAGATATTGCAAATAAGGGAAAGCATGGGACCTATGTTTCTTTGGGCCTGGCTTACTTCACTTAATATAATTTTTTCCAAGCCTTTCCATTTCCTAACAAATGGGGCAATGTCATTCTTTCTGATGGAGGGATTCTTTCTGATGATCCATTCATCTACTGAGGGGCATCTGGGTTGGTTCCATATCTTACCTATAGCTATGACCCAGTAATCCCACTTTTGGGCATTTACCCAAATGTTTACAAACAAGACCACACTAAATTTTGTCTTTTCTAATGGCTGCATAATATTCCATTTTGTATAAGTACCACAATTTTGGATCCACTCATCAGTAGCATCTGGGTTGTTTCCAAATCTTGACTATTGTGAACATGCTGCAATGAACATGGAGGTACATGTGTCTTTGTATGCTGATTCTTGTTGTTCAGGGTAGATGCCTAGGAGTGGTATGGCTGGATGATAGGGAAGGTCTATATTTAGCTTTTTGAGGACCTTCCAGACTGCTTTGTAAAGTGGTTGTATTAGTGTACATTCTCACCAGCAATGCAGTAGGGTCCCTCTTTCTCCACATCCCCTCCTGCATTTGTCATTGGCTGACTTTAGCATGTGGGCTATTCTGACTGGGGTAAGGTGGTATCTCCTTTACAGCCAGGGATGATGAACATTTCCTCATGTGTTTCTTTGCCATTTTTAATCTCTTCTTCTGAGAACTCTCTTTAGCTCCCTTGCCATTTCTTGATCAGTTTGTTCGATTTGTGAGGGGTTAGTTTCTTCAGTTCCCTGTATATAGTGCTGGTAAATATTTTTTCCCAATTACTTTGTTGTCTTTCTAGTTTGGTTGCTATTTCTTTATCTGTGCAGAGACTCTTTATTTTAAGGTAGTCCTGTTTGTTGAGTTTCTCTCCAATTTGTTGTGACCCTGGGACTCTGTTCAGGAAGTTCCTGCCTGTGCCCATAAGTTCAAGCGTCTCTCCTACTCTCTCCTGCAGTAGTTTCAGATTCAGGTTTGATGTTAAGGTCTTTAATCCATTTTGAGTTGATGTTAGTACATGGTGACAGGCTGGGATCCACTTTTAGTTTTCTGCATGTAGCTGCCCAGTTTTCCCAGCACCAGTAGTTGAAGAGGTTATGATTCTTCCACTGTTGGTCTTTGGCTCCTTTGCCAAATATCAACTGACTGTAGGTGGCTTTATTTCTGGGTCCTTTAATCTGTTCCATTGGTCTTTGGGTCTGTTTTTGTGCCGGTACCATGCTGTCTTTGTTATTATGGCTCTCTAATAGAGCTTAAAATCCAGTATTGTGATCCCTCATTCATTGTTTATTTTGCCTAGAATTGTTTTGGCTCTTCTAGGCCTTTTGTTGTTCCATATGAATTTTTGGATTGTTTTCTCTATTTCAGTAAGGGATGTCATTGGAATCTTAATGGGAAGTGCATTGAATGTGTATATCAATTTTGGCAGCATGGCCATTTTCATTGTATTAAATCTGCCTATCCAGGAACATGGGAGGTCTTTCCATTTAGGCTTTTATAGATTTCATGAAATAGACCCTTTACATCTTTGGTTAGGTTAATTCCTAGATACATTTTTTTGAGGTTATTTTGAATGGGGTTGTTTCCTTGACTTCTCTTTCTGTTTGTACATTGTTGGTGTACAGAAGGGCAACTGATTTTTGTGGGTTAACTTTGTATCCTGCTACTTTGCCAAAGTGGTTTATAAGCTCTAAGAGTTTGGGGATGGAGCTTTTGGGATCATTAAGATATAAACTCATGCCATCTGTAAAAAGAGATAGTTTAACTTCTTCCTCCCCTATGCGGATCTCTTTAATGTCTTTTTCTTGTCTTATTGCTCTGGCTAAAGATTCCAGAACTATATTGAAGAAGAGTAGAGAGAGTGGGAATCCTTGCCTTGATCCTGTTTTTAGGGGAATTGGTTGTAGTTTTTCCCCATTAAGTATAATATTGGCTGTGGATCTGTCATACAAGGCTTTAATTGTTTTAAGGAATGTTTCTTCTATTCCTATTTTTCCCAAAGCTTTTAACATGAATGAGTGTTATATTTTATCAAAAGACTTTTCAGTGTAAATGGAGATAATCATGTGGTTCTTGACCTTGGATCTGTTGATATGATGGATTACATTTACTGTTAAACCATCCCTTCATCTCAGGGTGAAGCCTACTTGTTCATAATGTATGATTTTTTTGACATGTTTCTGGATTCTGTTGGCTAGAATTTTATTGAGGAGCTTTGCATCTGTGTTCATCAAAGAGATTGGTCGTAGTAATTGTTTTTGTTGAGTCTGCCTGGTTTGGGGATGAGTGTGATATTGGTTTCATAAAATGAGTTTGGGATTACTCCCTCTGTTACTATTTCTCTGAAGAGATTGAGGAGTATGGGTATTAGTTCTTCTTTAAAGGTCTTATAGAATTCCTTAGTGAATCCATCTGGTCCCAGGATTGTTTTTTGTTGGAAGGCTTCTGACTGCTTCCTCTATCTCATTGTAGGTTATTGGCATATTTAAATGATTTATTTCTTCTTGGTTCAGTTTGAGCAATTTGTATTTCTCTAGAAATTCATCCATTTCTGCTAGGTTTTCCCTTCTTTTGTGAGTATAGAGTTTGGAAATATTTCTTTATAATTGTTTGAATGTCTTGGATGTTTGTTGTAGCTTTTCCTGTGGCATCCCTGATCTTGTTGATTTGAGTCTCCTCTCTTCTTTTCTTAGTTAATCTTGCCAGTGCTCCAATAATTTTATTGATTTTTTTCAAAAAACCATCCATTTGTTTTATTAATCTTATTTATAGGTTTCTTAGCCTCTATCTTGTTAATTTCAGCTCTTATTTTTGTTATCTCACTCCATCTAGTAACTTTAGGTTCAACTTTTTCTTGTTTCTCTAGCAGTTTTAGTTTCATCATGAGATTGTTTACTTGGTCTGTCTCTCTTTTCTTGATGTGTGTGCTGGGGGCAATAAATTTGTCCCTCAGGACTGCTTTTGCTGTGTCCCATAGGTTTCTTTGTGATGTGTATTCATTTTCATTGAATTGTAGGACCTTTTTAATTTCTTTTTTATTTTCTTCTGTGACCCATGTGTTGCTCAGCAGTGTGCTGTTTAATTTCCATGTGTCTGAGTTTTTCTACTGTATGCCTTGTATTGAGAACTAGTTTGATTCTATTATGATCAGATAGAATACAGGGAGTTATGTTGATGCTCTTTTATTTGCTTAAATTCCTTGTGTGAACTAAGATATGATCTATTTTAGAAAAAGTTCCATGGTTGCTGAGAAGAATGTGTACTGGGTTGTTGTTGGTTTGAAAACTAGGTATATGTCAGTTAAGTCTGCTTGAGGTATGACATCATTTAATTCGGAGATGTCTTTACCAGTACTTTGATTGGTAGACCTGTCCTTTGGTGAGAGTAGAGTATTAAAGTCTCCTAATATTATTGTATTTGGATCCATAGTATTTGCTTAACATATGTGGGTGCACTGATGTTTGGAGTGTTTAGATTGACAATGGTGATATCCTCTTTTTGGATTGTTCCCTATATTAATATGTAGTGATGTTCTTTGTCTTTTCATAATTACTTTAATGTAAAGTTTACTTTATCAGATATCAGAATGGCACTTCCTGTCTTCTTGCTGGGGGCATTTACATGGTAGATCTTCCTCTATCCTTTCACTTGGAGTTTGCTTTTATCTTTGGCTGTGAGGTGGGTCTCTTGAAGACAGAAAATTGATGGATCTTGTTTTCTGATCCAATCTGCAGTTCTTTTTCTTTTGATTGGTCAATTGAGTCCAGTAATATGTATGGTTATTATAGAGAGGTATATTGTGTTTCCTGTCATTTTCCTACTTTCCGAAGCTTTTCTTCTTTCCTTTCCTCCTGTGTTTACTAAGTTGATCTCTTATTGATATCTATCTGGTATGGATTCTTGATTGCTTTCTTCAGATTGTAAGCCCTCTTTATATTCTTTGTAATACTGGCTTATTGTTTATTGCTCATTTAGATTTTCTTCACGATTAAAAATTTTCATTTCTCCATCGAATGTGAATGCTAGCTTCACTGTATATACCAATCTGAGCTGGCAGTTTTTGGTTCTGAGGGCTCAGATGGTACTTTTCCAGGAATTCTTTGCATTGAGTGTCTGTGTGGAGAGATTTGTTTCTAATTTTTTTTCCAATTGTAGTATAGCTCCTTCTTTGCTTTTGCTGCATGCAAGATTGCTTCTTTATTGCATTTTCTTTATAGCATTTTTACTATAATGTGCCTAGCAGTGTTCTTCCTGGGATCTTGTTTGTTAGGTGTTCTGTAGCCCTCTCTTATATAGATAAGATTTTCTCTTTTAAGACTGGGGAAATTTTGGGTGATGATCTTATTGAATAAGTTTTACATTCCTTTATTCTGGTATTCCTCCCCTTCATCCACCCCAATTATACAAAGGTTAAATTTCTTGGCACTGTCTGCTTGTTCTTGGGCTTCCCTTTGGCATGTTTTGAGTGTTTTTTTCCATATCTGTAACTTTTTTCCAATGCCTGCATTTTGTCTTCAGTATCTGATATTCTATTTTCCATTTCATTCACTCTATTAACTGTGGCTTCCATTGTGGTTTGCATGGAGGAAATTGAATTTTTCATGGAGGAAATTGAGCCATTTATAATGTCTATGTCATTCCTTAGAATATTAATCTTGTCTTTTAGTGAGGTGTGGACTGCATCTATTTTTGAGTGCATCTCTTGTTTGAAAAACTGGATCTCTTTTGGTAGCTTGTTCCTTTGTTCTTTAAATTTCTGATCTATTTCTCGTTTCAATTCTTGAGTCATTGCCTCTGTCATCTCTTGGATGTAGCATTTGTCTTCCATTTCTTTTTTGCTTCCACTGGCGTTCTTCCTTGTGTGGTTGCTTGCCTTTGAGTCTAGTTTACTATCTTGGCCATTGATTAATCTTGTAATTTTTTGCTGTGATTTTTGCATGTGGGTTCAGGGATTAATGGAGACCAGTTCTAGGCTCTAATTGTTTTGTTCACTAAGTGGCTACCTATGCTTGGTTCTGGATTTGTTCCTGGATCAATTGATGTAGCTTGCTCTCAGTGCTGGGATGCTGAGGGTACTTTACCTGGTCTGAGGTTCTGTTGTGGGAGGGGCAGCTTTCCAGATGCTGATCTGACTCACATAGGGCTTACCCCTGTTAGATTGTAGTGGGCAGATACACTCTGCCCTTGCTGGGATGTGTACTCAGATCCTGACCAGTCAGGAGCAAGCAGTTAAGATAGCTAGGGTTCCAGCTTGTGATGCAGGTAGCGTTCCTTCAACTGCTTACTGGATTTCCTAGGCAGTTCTCTCCTTTAGTCAAGGACCAGCAGCCTGGACTGCTCACGTTCCCTCCCAGGGGGCTCTTGGTCAAGGCTGGCTGGAGTGCCTGCTGGTTGCTGGTGCACTAGCACAGCTCCCAGCTTCCTTAAGAGCTGTAGTCTAGGTGGTAGGGGGCATCCAAGTCAAGTTCTGGGTGGTTACCACCAGTGCTGCTCCCCCCTTGGCAGGGGTTAGATGGGGGGTGTCCCCTATGGGGTACTCACTTATCCTAGTACTGGTTCAGAGCTGTCCACCGGTGCTGTGGCAGATCGCTGCTTTTGTGGAACACCACCGTGTTCTTCATTCATTGAGATGATTGTGGGCTAGGCTGGGTGGTGGTGCAGGCTGGGTCTGTGTTTCACAGCCTTTGCCATTGTTTATGCTGTCCAGGTTGGCGCTGCGGGTTTGGGGTTTCTCTCCCCTGCTGCCCCCACTCCCGGCTGTCCCCGCTTCCATGGGCTGGTGTAGGGAGGCACAGGGTCATGCTGCGAGTCTGGGGTCCTTTGTTACTGCTGCCGCAGTTGCGGCCACTGCCGCTCCAAGCTAGGCTGGGCCGCTTATGCACCTTGCCGTGAGTCCGGGGCTTATGCACCTTGCCGTGAGTCCGGGTCTCGTTTGCAGCCTCTGCTGCTGTTGCCCCTTCCCCCTGGCCCCCAGCTGGGCTGGGCTGTTCCCGTGAGCCAGTGCAAAATGGCCCCGCGTTGTGAGTCTGGGGTCCTCTGCCAGCTGCCGGCTGCTGCTGATGCTCCGGGTTGGGCTACAGCTGCTTATGCTGGGCTGACAGAGGCACCATGCCACCGACAGGAGGCGGGTGGGGGGTGGGGGAGTCTTTGTACAGGTTCTGTGTTCTGAGTTTTCTGTTTGTATTCTCCAGGTCAGTACCAGCTCTTGGGAGTCTTCCGGGAGCCTTGGGATGCTTGTGGCCCTGTGGTCCCCAGTGGGTCTGGAGCGGGGCCAGGCTGCTTTGGCTTAGCGTGGAGCACTGCCACCAGCAAGGGTCATGAGTGTTAAGATTAGGCTTAGTTGTTTTTGTTTTGTTTTGGGTCCGGTCATGGGGCCTGAACTCTGGGCCTGGGCGCTGTCCCCCAGCTCTTCAGCTCAAGGCTAGCGCTCTACCACTTGAGCCACAGCTCCACTTCTGGCTTTTTCTGCCTATGTGGTGCTGAAGAATCGAACCCAGGGCCTCATGCATGCAAGGCAGGCACTCTACCACTGAACCACCTTCCCAGCCCCTAGGCTTAGTTTCTGAGTTCAGGTTAGAGTTAGAGTTAGGGAAGGGTCAGATGCAGGGTCAAAATGAGTTTTCTACTTAGAAGGAGAAGCAAAGTAAATGCGTAATTTACTAGAAAGTACAAGAGTTTCCTTACTTTTACTCTTTGGCCTCATTTGGATTTGGTTTTTGATTGCCTTTAGAGCTGGTTATGCTCATGAAATCAATCGGAAACGTTAAAATTGAAATATATGGTAAGAAAAATCAGTTGCTTTCAGATTAGGAAGTATTAGGGGTATTTGTGTTTCTGACAGAAGTCATGGTGCATTTGTGTTAGGGCTAGTTTTCAAGTTCACTTTAGAGTTAGAGTTAGGGAAGGGTCAGATACAGGGTCAAAATGAGTTTACTTCCATCTCTGTTTCTTATACTTCTGCTGTGGCTCCCCTGTGTTTGGTACTGTAACTTCTCTAAACATAGATCTGCTTTCAGTTTTTGTCTAGGTGCAGCATAAGCATGGTGGCCTTCTAATACTGAAGATTTGGGATAGTGCTTCTAGGTTATAGGTCAGCTGGGGTCACTGCTGCAGTATTTTGGGGAGTATTTTCACTCAATGACAACATTTCAGAGCAGTGGTGTTTCTTCAAGCATGTTGCAGTGGTTCTGATTGGCTGAAGCTGCTTTAGGCACATGGCAAAGCTCTAATGACAGCTAAGATCATGAGGGTTAATTGCTCTACCCAAAATATGCTTCTTAAATCCTGTCTTCTTCACTCATGTGCTCCTTCAGTCATAGAGTAGCACATGGCCTCCACTCTACACTCAAGAATTCCTGTGAATGTGAGTCTATATCTCAACTAATTTTCTGTGTCAATATTGAATCTCTTTGCTTAGTTAATAGAGTTGAAGGGGTGTTTGGCGATCGGTGGTATTTAATGTAGTATTTTATTATCCTTCAAGGTGAGAGATATGTGTTTAAACTCCCTCCTATATAATCTACTCTCCATAGCATCAGTCAGCGACTGAGGAGATACATAGTGCAACTTCTCTGGCATATCTTTGCCGCCTGGTATGCAGATCTCCTGTCTTAAACATTATTTATTCAGAATACCAGTTTAGGGGCCTGACAAGTCTCCTAAAGATGGGTTTTCTGGGGCTGGAAATGTGGCTTAATGGTAAACTGCTTGCCTAGCATGCATGAAGGCCTAAGTTCAATACCTCAGTACATAAACAGACAAAGTCAGAAGTGATGTTGAGGCTGAAATGGTAGAGTGCTACCATTGAGCAAAAGAAGCTCAGGGACAGTGCCCAGGCCCTGAGTTCAAGCCACAGGACTAGCAAGCAAAAAAGAAAAAGAAGGAAAGAAAGAAAAGAAAAAGATGGGCTTTCTGATTCTCTTTTGATTAAAAGACTCTTAGGGATATGCTCCCTTTCTCCATTCTTTCAGAATTTTATATTAGGGACCTTGATTTATTTTATAGATCAGAAATTTTATATTTTAGGGTTCTGCTTATTTCTAACTGGTTATAACTCTTCACTTAGCCACATATCTAAGATTCTATTTTATATTAGTATCTATCAGTGAATGTGATATCTAATCTACCATCTTGTACTGAAAGTATATTTTGGAATGATGCACCTTTTCCTAATATAAACATATTAAGTACTTATTCTGTATTGAGTATATGGGTCTATAGTACAGAAACTGTAAGTATGATTGTGAAATCTCTTAGTTACAGTGTGAGATACTTCATTCTTTGGAAGTACTTTGAGTGATAAATGTTTATTTTAGTGTGAAAAGATTCTACTTTTCAGTCGTTTGTCTTATCATCCTCATTATTTGTCAATATGAAGAATTACAAGGAATCATTTAACCACTACCCTAAAGCACATGTATTAGAATTTTGAGAATGTTACAAGAAGCTTCAATTTATTAAGAGCAGTTTTTCCCAACTGCTTCTTTTCCATAGTATTAGTTAATTAAATATGCAACAGAAATTGTATTGCCTATTATATGTCTATATAAAGTATAAGGAATTAGCTTCTAAAAGCAATTCTAAAAGTTGGTAAGCCAGAAGGCTAACAGTGTGGTATAACATGTAATCTTTTTAAGAATTTGTGTTTTGTGCATGTTTTTTCTAGTATGAAGAGACTCTACTTTAAAAATAAATTATTCTAAATTATTTTATAGGTCTATATGCACAGAGGCAAACATACTTGTCTAAGTTGTTCTAAAATCTTTTTAGTTAGAATGCCTAGAACAAGATACAGATTGTGTTCTTTGAATAATCTTTGTGAATGACTGTTTCCCCTAGTATGACAGATTCTACTTTTTGACCCCTTGTGTTATATTATGAAACAATATATAGTATGACAAAATGAGAGTGTTCCATAAGCTTCCATACTTTCATGAAAACTTTGGGAATTAATTTTCTCTTTGCATGAACAGATTGTGATTTCAACAAATAATCATTCCTTCCTTCCTTCATTCCTTCCTACCTTCCTTCCTTCCTCCTTTCCTTCCTTTCTACCTTCATTCTTTCCTGCCTTCCTTTCTTTGGCCAGCCCTGGCAGTTCAACTCAGACTCTGACCATTATCACTGAGATTTTTCACTCAAGACTAGTGTTCAACACTTCATTTCTGGTGTTCTGGTGGTTAATTGGAGATGAGTCTCACAAATGTCCTTGCCTGGACTATCTTTGAACTGCAATACTCAAATATCAACCTCCTGCATATCTAGGATTATAGATATTAGAGACCAGTGCCCAGTGAGAAGTTTCCATTTTCAATGATGTAGCCTATATTTTAAACTTTCGTCTACATACAGAATGGAAATAATATTTGTTAGGGCAGTTCTGAAACATAGGAGCCAACAGTCTTAAGATATGGAAATTTTTAATACTTTATAGAACTTTGTGAATGATTTGTCTTGTCTTAATTAGAACAGATTGTACTTTAAACTCCTATTCTCCTAGTGTTCATTATGGGCATTCAGCATAAAGAAGGAGATTCTAAGGAAAGTTATGAAAGTGTTGAGTAGGCTGAAAATACAGTTATCTATTCTTTGAAAGAACTTTGTGAATGATGCATCTTTTTGCTACTATGAACAGATTTTTGCCTCCAACCAATTCTTCTGCATTGCTTATTAGGACCTATAGGTAGCTGTTAAAGAAACTTGCAAAAGCAGTTGTGAAATCCTCTTAGTAATAAGGCTGCAAATGTGTCAAAACTTCCACTGTTTATGAAAACATTGTGAATGGTTTGTTTCACTTACAGTGAACAGGCTCTGCTTTCAATCATTTATTCTATGTTGTTCATTATGGCTTTTATCCACTTTGTCATGGACACTTGTAAGAGTAATTCTAATCTGAGGACTGAGAATGTGACATTAGCTTATATTCTTTGAAATGACTTTGAATGATGCATCTATATTTATTAATTCTATATTGGCCATTTCACCCAATATTCAGTATGACAAAGAAGCCTTAATTACAAGCCTTAATTACAAGGCTAACAATGTGGTCCAAGTTTCCATTCATTTAGTGCCAATGCTGGGGCTTGAGTTCAGGGTCTGGGCACTGTCCCTTAGCTTTTTTCACTCAAAGATAGTACTCTACCACCTTAGTCAAAGCTCCATTTCTGGATTTTTGCTAGTTAATTGGAGAGTCTCATGGACTTTCTTGCTGGGCTGGCTTTGAACTGAAATCCTCAAATCTCAACCTCCTGAGTAGCTAGGATTACAAACATGAGTCACTGGTGCCCAAATTTCAAGTTTTTAATTTTTAGAAGAATTTTGACAAAGATGTATATGTCTGTTAGTATGATTTTTTGGGTCACATTTTTGATCATTTTGCATTATGCCCTATATACCATATGAGAAAGAGTCTTGTAAAGGCAATTGTGAAGCACAGTGAGCCAAGAAGCTAGAAATGTGATGTAACTTCTATTCATTGATAAACTTTGTGAATAATGCATATGTTCCTAATCGTGAGCAGGGTTTTACAATCACTTACTTCAAATGGTTCGTTATAGTCCTACATGCAACATGACAATAAAGATTTTAAGATCCGTTCTGTAACACAGTCACCTAGAAAGTTGGTAATGTAGCAAAAGTTCCCATTCTTTAAAAGAAATATTTTCTCCTTTTATCACACATTTTCTATGTTGCACATCTTGGATCACTGCACAATACTGAAAAGATGTGTATCACAGAAGTTCATAAGAGTAAAGATTTCAGTTAACTGGTACAGATTGTTATCTATCCCCTTAGCCTTTTGAGATGCAAAAAACAGTGTGATTATAAGAAATAGGATAAGTCCATTTCTTAAAACACAAGATGTCAAGAGATTCATAACTTGGGAGATAACTTTCAGTGAAAGATCACTGGGAACATAAAACTTTTGATTAACAGGCCATAAATTTTACAACTACTATCCATTATCCTCATATTGTACAAATATGTTCTATCATAAAAAAGTCTTAGAACGCTGAGAGTGCTTCTAAAGCAAGATAGGCCTGCATTCACTTAAAGAATGGGAATCATTAAGCTTTCAGCCTCCAAACTGGATTTATTCTTTCTAAGCTCCCTCTGTATAATGTTTGTAAGGTAAGTATACATTGAGCTATACAATGAAAGCAGTTCTGAAACACATATATTTGGAAGATTACTAATGTAAGGCAAGCTTTCACTCATACATATTAACAGTAACATGAGCAAGTAGATTCGCACTATAATCTCAACTCTAGAGTCTAATGCAAGAGGATCATTTGTTCAAGGTTGGCCTGAACTACGTAGTGAGATCCCTTATTTTAAAAAAATAATATTGATAATTATAAAGCCTTCAACTGGGGGGTACCAGTGGATTAGGCTTGTAGTCCTTGGGTGCTTAAGAAGCTTATATCTAAGGATTGTAGTTCGAAGCCAGCCTAGCCAATTAAGTCTATGAGATTCTTATCTTCAATTAACCAGCAAAAAGCCAGAAGTAAATCTGAGGCTCAAATGGCAGAGTGACAGCCTTGAGTTAAAAAAGCTAAAGGACAGTGCCCAGAACCTGAATACAAGCTCAGTACTGGCACAAAAAAACAAACAAACAAAAAAACAAAACACTTTTTCCGTTCTTTTTACAAATAAATAATGCTCATAAGATCCAAATATGTGCTGTTGTAAGAAAACTTATCAAGACAGGCCTCAAACTGAGGTTTCCAGAATGCTAATAATATTGCACACATCTGAATTTGTAAATATTCCATATATAAGGCTCTGATTCCCTTTTTCAACCACCTTTCATAGGCTACAAATATTCATTGTTGCAATAAACCTTATAAATGTTTCAGGAAAACATTTTAATGTATATGAATGGGCAATTATTTTCTGAACAGAATTCAAATTGCTCAATAAAACAGAACAAGTATTGATTAATAGGATTGCCTAAAATTTTAAAGTTTATGTACAAAGAAGAGACAATAGAAAGAATGAAAATGAAATCCACAGAATAGATAAAATTCTTTGTAAAATAGTTATTGAATTAAAAATATTCAGAATATAGAAACAGCTAAAAAAATAAACACCAGGAGTACAAATAACCCAATTACTAAATGGGCAAATGAACTAGACAACTTAGAAGTACAAATGGCTAATAATACTTTTTAAGTTCCACATCCTTAGCAATAAAGGAAATGCAAATCAAGCAGCTTTAAGATTCCCTCTCACCCCTCAGAATGTCTAACACCCAGAAAAAAATAAATAAATAAACAACCAGGTACCTGTGACAGCCCCCTGTAATCTTAGCTAATCAAGAGGCTGAGATCTGAGGATAATGATTCAAAGCCAGTATTTGCAGGAAAGTCTGTATGACTCTTATTTCTAATTAAGTACCAAAAAGCCAGAAGTAGGGTTGTGGCTCAAGTGGTAGAGCACTAGCCTTGAGCAAATCACTCAAGAATAGTTCCTTGCTCTGAGTTCAAGCCCCAGAACTAGCACCAAAAAATTTAAAAATTACAAATAAGTAAAGGAAAAAACAAAGAAATATTGGTGATAATGCAGGGGATGGATGTGAGATAAAATAATTCATACACTAATGAGAATGTAAACTAGTAAAACCACTGTGAAAATCAAGATGCAAATTCATTGAAAAAACTAGAATTGGATCTATCTTATGGCCCTGCTATACTTCTTTTGGGAATATGGATGAGTAATAACTGCACACCCATGTTTTTGGAATGGGTTTATTATAGAAAAAGTATAGGATCAGCCTACATGCCAACCAATGGAATGAATGGAAAAGAAAATAGATTATCCACACCTAGTAGATGTTATTAATCCATAAAGAATGAAATTATGGCCAGGCATTGGTGGCTCATGCCTATAATCCTAGCTACTCAGAAGGCTAAGATCTGAGGATAGCTACTTGAAGCCAGCACAGGCAAGAAATGTTCTCTCCAATCTTTCTCACCAGAAAACCAGAAATGGAACTGTAGTTCAAAGTGGTAGAACACTAGCGTTGAAAGAAAAGGCTCAGGGACAGTGCCCAGGCCCTGAGTTCAAATCCCATGGCTCACCACAAAAAAAAAAAAATGAAATCGGAGTAGGGTTACAAGAAAATGGATGTATCTTGAGCAAGATAAAGCTTTAAAAAATCAAGTATCAGGGTGTGGAGAAAAGTGGGAGGTGGGGGAGGGAAGGGACAGTGGGGTAAAATTGATCCACAAGTAATGTACCCATTCCCTTACTGTAACCCCTCTGTACAGCATCTTTACAATAAAATAAAATTTAAAAAGTCAAGTATCAAACATTTTAATTTATTTTTAGAATCTAGATTTTAGTGATAATAATAATGGCAAGGGACATGAGTATAACCAGAAGATTTTATGGTTTGGAGTTAGTGGAACCTATGGGGAAAGGTATGTTCGTGTATGTTCATCAGGGAAATTTGCCGTAACATTGATACGTATCTTTACCTAATATTTTTGCTCTTTGTTTTAGAACAGTACTAGCTTCACAGAATGAATGGTACTTCCTTCCATTTGCATTCTATGGACTAGCTAGAAGAGCATTGTTAATTATGTAAAGATCTAATAGAATTCAGCAGTGAATCCATCCACAGGGTATTACTTTCTTTATCTTCTTGGTTCAATTTTGTGTTGGTTGTGTTGAGAAATTTATTCATTTCTTCTTGATTTTTCCAACTTGCTGAGGTGAAAATTTCCAAATATATCCTCTTTCGGTCTTCTAAGTTTCAATAGTATATTTTGTGATACTTTCTTTTCCATTTCTGATTTTATTAATTTGGCTCTTTTTTCTTGTTTTGAGTAGTTTGACATCTTATCTTTTCAGTGAGCTAACTCTGTTTTATTAATTTGTTATATTATCCTTTTTGTCACCATATCTTACATTTCTTTCTAATTTTTTTTGTTTTTCTTTCTGTGCCAGTATTGGGGCTCAAAATCAGGACTTAGACATATCTCTGAGCTTTTTATCAAGGCTAGTGCTGTACCACTTGAGCCACAGATCTACTTCCAGCTCTTTGGCAATTTCATACAGATAAAAAAAATCTTAGACTTTCTGATGGAGGCATAGAATTCCATTGTGTATACATATCATATTTTCTTTATCCATTCATTTACTGAGGGGCATCTGGCTTGGTTCCATATCTTAGCTATGGTAAATAATGCTGCAATAAACATAGTTGTGTTGGTAGCTTTAGTATGGTCTTGTTTGTGATCATTTGGGTAAATGCCCAAAAGTGGGACTGCTGGGTCATAGGGGAGCTCTATGTGGAGTCT
>NW_012267326.1:642129-645012 GCF_000151885.1 Dipodomys ordii
TGGGAAGGTGGCTCAGTGGTAGAGTGCTTGCCTTGCATGCATGAGGCCCTGGGTTCAATTCCTCAGCACCACATAAGCAGAAAAAGCCAGAAGTGGCACTGTGGCTCAAGTGGTAGAGTGCTAACCTTGAGCTGAAGAGCTGAGGGACAAAGCCCAGGACCAGAGTTCAGGCCCACGACTGGCAAATAAAAAAAAAGATGAAGGTAAGTGAAATGAGCCTCAAGATAAGGACACAAGTGATTTTCCTTTCTTGCTATTGTTTCTAACATATTTATAAGGTACCGTGTGATTTTTTTGTTGCTTTATATGTCCCTCCTCCATGGTATAAGCCCTGTTTTCACAGTATTTGATGTTGGTATAATTTGGGGAGGGGAAGGGAAAAAAGCAAATTGTTTAAATAGGGATATAAGTTGACCCATTGCAACAATGAGATGTACAAGACGCTATGTAGAAAAACAAACTTTACAATTTAGGTGGGGGTGGGTGGGATGGAAGGGATTGGGGTGGGGGTGTAGTTGTGGAGGTGGGAGAGAAGGGATGGTAGGGGAAAAACACAGGAGGAGGCAACAATGCTTAATAAGAAACGTACTCATTACCTTGCTCATGTAAATGTATCCCCTTTGTAAAGTATTTTCACAACAAAAAACTTAATAAAAAAATAAAGAGAATCATTAACAGCAAAAAAAAAAAACCCTCAGACTTTCCTGCCCGGAGGGCTTCAAAACATGTTATCAGATCTTAGCCTCCTGAGTACCCAGGACTGTAGGCATGAGCCATTAGCACCTGGCACTTTCTAACAATTATAATTTCTTTCTGTCTGCTATTTATTTATTTGTTTGTTGATGTATGTATGTATTTATTTTTGGTCTGTCATGGGCCTTGAACTCTGGGCTTGGGCGCTGTCCCTGCGCTCTTCAGCTCAAGGTGAGTGCTCTACCGCTTGAGCCACAGCACCACTTCCGGTTTTCTAGTGGTTTATTGGAGATAAGAGTTTCACGGACTTTTCTGCCCTGGCTGGCTTTGAGCTGCGATCCTCAGATATCAGCCTCCTGAGTAGCTAGGATTACAGGCGTGAGCCACTGTTGCTACTATTGAGATTGCATTGTTCTTGTCTTTCAAAGAGCTGAAACTGTATCAGCAAGTTGTTCATTGAGATTGCTCTCATTTTCTGATGTGGTGCTCATAGCCATCAACTTTCCCCTTAGTATTGCCCTTGCTGGGTCCCAAGAAGTTCAGGTACTACTCTGCTATTTTCACTTGAATCTAAGATACTTTTTTAAATTTCCTTTTTGACTTATTCAACAATCTGTTAATTGTTCAAAACTGTGTTGTGTATTCTCTGTGTTTGAATTGGTTTTGCTGTGGATTTCTTGCCCCTTCTCCTCTTTCTTTTTTCTTCCTAGTTAAGGGGCTTGAACTTAAGGTCTGAGCACTATCCCTGATCAGGGCTAACACTCTATCTCTTGAGTCACAGCACCACTTTCAGTTTTTTTCTGTGACGTTTATTGGAGATAAGAATTTCACAGACTTCCTGCCAGGGCTGGCTTTGAACTGTGATCCTTAGATCTCAGCCTCCTGAGTATTACAGGCATGAGTCACTGGTACCTGGCCCCTCCCTCCCTCCCTCCCTCCCTCCCTCCCTCCCTCCCTTCCTTCCTTCCTTCCTTCCTTCCTTCCTTCCTTCCTTCCTTCCTTGGCATTACTAGGATTCAAGCCTTTGTGTTTCTTAAGCAGATACTCTATAACTTGAGCCACTTCTTCAACCATTTGTTTCTATTTTTTTTCAATGTGATCTTTTAGGATATAGGAAATTATACCATTTTCTTGTATGTCTTGACATGTGTGTTCTGTTGTTGTTGTTAAAAGAATGTAGACCTGGACCTAACAAAGCAGGCCCAATTATGAAAATGATGAGCTGCCTTATTTAACTGAAGAGATTGTTACATCTAATGGCCACCAGATGGCGAAGGCTGTCCACATTTTAGAAGAAAGAGTCTCCAGCCCAGCAGCTAAGTCTGGAGGTAGTGTATATAAACTGCTTTCTTAAATGGCAATAGATAAACATTCTTTTAAAAATTAAGAAAATTGAGGATGGATGGGTGAGAATGTTGAAAGGGATGACATTAACCAAGATGCATTGTATTTATAACTGCTTTGTTAAATGGCAACTCCTACATAAAAATAATCAAAAAAAATTTTTTTCAAAGCATGTTTGAGTGGGTGCTGGTGGCTCATGCCTGTAATCCTAGCTACTCAGGAGAATGAGATCTGTGGATCACTGTTCAAAGCCAGCTCACACAGGAAAGTTTGTGAGCCTCTTAGCTCCAATTAACCACCAGAAAACTGGAAGTGAACTGTTGCTACAAGTGGCAAAGCACTAGCCTTGAGAGAAAAGAGTTCAGGGCCAGCAGGCCCTGATTTCAAGCCTCATAACCAACGAAATAATAACATAAATGAAATAGAAAGCACATTTGTTCATTTTTAAGGAGGCAGAGTTAAGAAGGGGTAGAAACTGAGGAGTGCTTCTTCAAATAAACAGTGATTTGCACTTTCCCAATAGCAATCTATCTGACACAAGGATACTTTGGGGACTACTCTAGTACTGAGAGTTTTTTTCACATCTGGTGCAGCTAAATCTTTCTTTTGCAGACTCCAAAAATGTTCTCAGTGGCATGCAGAGCATTACTGAAGCAGAAGAGGGTGTGTGTGTGTGCGTGTGTGTGTGTGTGCAAGAAAAGCTTACTTTTCTTCTAAGGTGTACTAAGGAAAATTTCATGGTCACCACTGTCAGAGTCCCATCAGGAAATGAGAGTGGGAGGGACAAAAAGAGGGGAGGAAAAGGAAAAGAAGAAGGGAGGTAGGGAGAGAGGGGAAGGGGAGGGG
>NW_012267326.1:646023-648907 GCF_000151885.1 Dipodomys ordii
CATAGGGGAGCTCTATGTGGAGTCTTTTGAGGAACCTCCATACTACTTTCCAAAGTGGTTGAACAAGTTTACACTCCCACCAACAATGCAGTAGGGTTCCTTTCTGGCCACATCTCCTCCAGCATCTGTTGTTATTAGATTTCTTGGTTATAGCCATTCTAACTGGGGTGAGGTGATATCTCAATGTTGTTTTGATTTGCATTTCTTTTATGGCTAGGGAGGTTGAGAATTTCTTCATGTGTCTATTGGCTATTCTTATTTCCTCTTCAGAGAAGTTTCTCTGTAAGTCTTTAGCCCACTGATTTATTGGGCAGTTGTTTATTTGAGGATTTGTTGTTGAGGGATTTAATTTTTTGAGTTCCAAGTATATGTTAGATATGAGACCCTTGTCCATTGTATGGCTAGTGAAAATCTCCCAATCTGTGGGCTTTCTATTGATCTTGCTAGCTATGTCCTTTGCCATGCAGAAGCTCTGCAGTTTCATGCAATCCCATTTCTCCAAACTTTCTTTGATTTGTTGTGTTTCTGGGTCTCTATTAAGAAAATTTCTATTAAGAAAAACCTAGAGTTTCTTATTCCTTCCTGTAATATTTTCAGGGTGTCTGCTTTGACTCTGAGGTGTTTGATCCATTTGGAGTTGATTCTGGTGCAGGGTGATATATAAGTCTCTAGCTTTAGTTTTCTACAGGTGATTAACCAATTTTGCCAGCACCATTTACTGAAGAGGCTGTCTTTCTTCTATTCTATTTTTTTTAGCACCTTTATGGAAGACTAGGTGGCTATATGTCTGTGGGCTCATTTCTGGGTTTTCAATTCTATTCCATTGGTCCTGAGGTCTGTTCTTGTGCCAGTACCAAGCTGTTTTGATTACTTTGCTTTGTAGTAGAAATTTGGTATTACTATTCCTCCAGCACTGTTATTTCTGTTAAGGATAATTTTTTGCTATTTGGGGTCTTTTATTGTTCCATATGAATTTTTAGATTACTTCTATTTCCTTGAAGAATGAGGTTGGAATATTGATAGGTATTGCATGGAATTTGTAGATAGCCTTGGGAAGTATTGTCATTTTCATGATGTTGATCCTACCAATCCAGGAGCATGGGAGGTTTTTGCACTTTCTAAGTTCTGTTTTGATTTCTTTTTTCAGGTTTTTAAAGTTTTCATCATAGAGGTCTTTCACTTCTTTGGTTAATTCCTAGGTATTTTTTTTTTGTGGGGCTATTAAAAAAGGAGTTGATTTCCTGATTTCAGCCAGCCTCTTCTCATTGTTGGCATACAGAAAAGCCATTGATTTTTGACGGTTATTTTTATACCCTGCTACTTTACCCAAGTTTCAAATCAGCTTGAGTAATTTGGGAGTGGAGTCTGTAGGATTCTTTAAATACAAGATCATGTCATCTGCAAAGAGGGAGAGTTTTACTTCATCTTTCCCTATTTGGATCCCCTTTTTGTTTGCATCTCGTCTTATTGCTGTAGCTAGGCATTCTAATACTAAATTGAACAGGGAGGGTGGACATCCTTGTCTCATTCCTGAGTTTAAAGGAAATGGCTTTAGTTTTCACCATTAAGTTTAATGCTGGCTGTAGGTTTGTCATATACAACCCATTGTAGCCATGAGATGTACAAGACATTATGTTAGAAAATGAACTTTACAATTTGGGCAGTGGGAGGCAGGAGGTGGGGAGATGAGGAGGGAAGGGATGATAGAGGAAAAACAAAGGTAGGGGGTAACAATGCTTGATAGGAAATGTACTCATTACCTTAATCATGTAACTGTTACCTCTCTGTACAGTATCTTTACATTAACATATATATATATATATATATTAAAATAACTCCATAGTCACTCAAGTTTATTCCATGTCAATGTGAAGTTTAGTTGCTTTCTTTATCCCCCTTGAAAACGGGTATCCAATGGGATTGGTATTAGTGAACTTTGAGTCGCTGTAAGAAAAGTGTGTCAATCAACTTAGAAAGAGAAAAGGTCTATTTTCCAAATCACCTGGGGATGGCTAATACTATAGATGGGCGGGGGATGTTAGAGCAAAGCTGCTTATGGTCATGGTCAAGATGCAAAACGGAGAAAGAAAGCAGGAGTCAAAGGCTCAGTTCCCCTTCAGGTACACACCTTCAGTGACCCGAGGCCCTTCATTCTGCTTCATCTCTGACAGTTTCAAAGGTTTCTCAGCAGCACTACAGTGGACACAAAACCTTTGACACGTAGGCTTTTGGATCACATTCCAAATAGAACAGCAACAGGAAGATTTCCAGACATCATCAATATTTATTTCAATTTTTTCCCCAAATCCCATACACACTCCTGGAAAGTACTCCCATTTCTGGTTAACCCTTTTCCTCTCCCTTCCGTCATGTTCTTCCCATTCGCAGTTCATTTTTCCTTGTTAACCCCCCACCCCTTACACGGTTGAGTAAATAGTAGTCATCTCTGACTAGAAGAATCCCACAAAACCTGCACTTACCCAAAGGGAAATATTCAGAATATAGCTTTTGTTTCTTCTTGAACCAGGACATGATTTTTTTAAACAATCTTTGATTTCACTTTATTGCAGTTACTTCTCAGTGGAAGAATCCTGACCCTTGCATATATAGATGGCATCCATCCAGAGTTAGAAAATAGCCATTTCAAAATGTCCTTTATCCTCTCCCACAATCTCCAAGCAACTTTACTTCAGACTGGATTGTTCTGTGTTCCTATTAGTCAGAGCAGAAGAACCAAGGGGAAGGACCCCTCGCTTCCTCATGAGAGAGTACATGAATGAAACACTTGCCACAAAAGACTAACTGCCTCAGAAACGATCAGAATGAAAACTCAGAGATTCGGGTGAATGTTTCATTGCTATGCTTAGGTGAGGCAAAAGCATGG
>NW_012267326.1:659642-668351 GCF_000151885.1 Dipodomys ordii
AGGGAAGGGAAGGGAAGGGAAGGGAAGGGAAGGGAAGGGAAGGGAAGGGAGAGGTTTCAGTAACTTCACAACTCCAGCACCCAGAAGGAAATTCAGCCAGATTGTGTTCTGTTTTATGCTGCATATGATGTAAACATCAAGCCCGTGTGCTGGCCCAGGTCTCTGTTGGAGGCAGAAATTAATCTGACATGATAGGTAGAAAGAAATGGATTTCTTGGATTGGGTTCCTAAAACTGAACTAATGCAGCTAGCATATTTGAAAGTCTGAACTTGAAAGACGACGTATATTTCAGAGGGAGACACAATCAAGATCGACGACATGGTTTTTTTTTACAGTTTCATTTTTAAATCTTTCATTTTGCAAACTACCTTTTAAAAAATATCTCCTGGTTACTTAGAAATTTCCACAGAGTAAAAGCTAAATATCTGGCGTCTGCATGTAGCAGAGTGGAGAATATACTTGGAGGAAAGCAGTGTCCAAGCAGGCTAAAAAGGTGTGACTTTCCATGGTGGCTTACTGACCACGGAATGTCGATAAAAACCGAGAGGTTGAGGGAAAGATTTTTTTTTTTTTTAACTCTAGAGCACTTCTATGGCATCTGCAGAGTTTTCACTCTGTCACTCTGGTTTATTGTTGCTGTGTGTGTGTGTGTGTGTGCGTGTGCGTGTGTTTTAAATAGGATGCTTTCTCTGCCCATGTTTGAGAAAGAATGGAGAGACTGCAGAAAGAAGAGCGCAAGCCTCCCTTTACTCAGATGTAAAGCTTAATTAAAAGCAAAGAATTAAAAGGAAAGAAAGCTTAATTAAAAGGAAAGAAACCAGGACACCAATGAAGTATGGGGAGATAAGATGGTGCTGAAAAACTGGCTCCAAACTGGGACCCAAACACGGCCAAAGAATATGTTGAACTCAATCTGCAGCTTCCTCTCCTGTCCAAACACTTTTCAGATTCTTCCTGCTTTTGTCAGTCATTGGTGATGCTCTCACCCTACTCCCAGAAGAGCTTACTCTACACCCCAGGAATTCTTGACTTCAAAACTTTGAAGCAAACAGAGTGAGCTAACATGTTCCAGGACTGTGTGAGTCGAAGAAAGGTCTTGTTCCGGATTCTCCCTTAAACAGAAAACATGCCCGCGGGGGATTTAGGTTGCATTTTTATACCTTTCCCTGTTTGCCCCAAACCACCAGAACTATTTGGTGATGTAAAATGACACAAAATGATAGCATTCCTGATTCTTGGTCAGGTGTGGGGTTTTTCGTACTATTCTTCCCCTTTTCTGTTGCAGCTTTAATTTTGTTGCAGATTAATTAAGTTTGTGGCAAGAATCTAGGAAAAGCTAAACCTTGTGAGCTAGCAGACCCCCAAGACCAGTGTCTCCACCCAGAAGGCCAGGGACCCAGCAAGCTCACGGGCCAGCAAACTGCAGGACCCCTGGAGAGAAAGTAAACAAACCAGTCTCTGAGTACTTGATCTTTATTTAAAGGGAGTCTTGTTTATCGGTGTCACCCTAGGAGGATTAATTAGATACATCTCTTCGCAATTTGGTGTCTGACACTCCATCTTAGGAATGCCTTATCACAAGGTGTTAATTGGGGCCACTCAGCCACTTACGTTTCTATTAAACACTGTGAGGGACTTTTCACAAGTACCGGGTTCTTTTTACTGTACAGTGCAAAAATATAAAGGACTTGAAATAGACTAGAGGCAAAGTCCTCTTTATCCTGCCTGTGATTAGCATTTTGGGGCTTTCTAGAGGTCAGAAATAGAATATTTTTTGAAATCCCACAGCATTTCCCAATACACCACAGTTGGGTTTGGGTATATCATAGGGACTAGGAAAGTGCTGACCAAGTTAGGAAGGTTGCACATTTCCCTGTCCCGAGTCCAAATCTGTCATCCATAATAAATACATATTAAGAAAAGAAATGTCCAAAGCATTCAAGCTGGCTTTACAGCAACATTTGGGTTGGAGCTGCTTCGTCAGACTTTTAAACAGGCACCATTGGAAACAGAGCTGAAGTTGAGCCCCCCCTGATGGCATAGGACAAGCTCTGGCCCCAGGAGGATGGAGGAAATGGAGAGTGTACAGTCCAGGTAAAGGTTCCTGACGGCTTTAATTAGGAGCAGAAGGGGAGGAGGTCCTGGCTCATCACTCACTTCCCAGCAGCTAATCCTCTTAGCAGCTGCATTTCCGTGTTGCCCAGTTAGAATGACCCTCCCAGGCAGACCTTTATCCCAAGGTGAGAAGGAGGATAGAAGGGTTTGCAAGCTGGGCTTTAAGCCTTCTGCTGATAAACCTGGTAGGATGTCTAGCAGAGCCTTGTGGGAGGAGGGTAGGCGAGGCAGACACAAAAGGCCTTTACTCCTTGGTTTAACTTTGACAAACTTGAGCCAGGGCATGGAATGCCTCGTGTCCTCCCTGGCAATCAAGACAAGTTATCTAAGAGCAAAAGAAACCACTGTCCTATACCTTGTTCGCAGGGAACCAGTGTGTGGGACAAGAGGGACTGTAAAAACAGAGGATTTGTAGATCCTCTCCACCCCCAGTTTTAGCTAGTGTCACAGAAGTAGCATCCTGACCCAGTTTGTCTGCCAGCAAAGAGCCACCTGCAGCAGTGACCAAGGCTGGCAGCCTGCATTAGAGCCATTACTAGCTAGTGTTTAGGCACTGAAAAGGACATGGGTGATCCCAGGGAACTTACATAAACCCAAAAGTTGGTGGCCACCAGTAAATCCAGGAAAAGGCTAAGTGACTATGCGTCAAGTGTGGGGGTTTTCCAGGTTTCGGATTAAGTCTGCAGTAGGCAGACTGCATCTTGAGCTGCAAACACTCTTCTCCATTCCACTCTCAACCAACATTCATTGTTCAGAAATCCCAGTAGGGTCAGGAAATAAGCTCCATTTATCTTCTAGGAGAAAAAAGGGGACAACAAAAGCATCTCCACCCTACCCCCTCACTACTACCACCATCCAGGTAAAAGATTTTGGACTCTTCCATGTGGGGGAAGGGGACCCAGTAAGTATAAGCAGTGTTCGCACTGCTGGAAAAGCATGGGCTAAAAAAGTAAACTGAGATTTTTTTTTAACACAGCATAAAATACACAGGAAGAGAAAGCAGAGCTGTGCCCATTTCCTGATTGAACCACATTTATTAAAAATGAATAAGACTGTACATAAAAATCCAAGACCTCTAAAAAGCCTATAGGAAATGTGGCATCAGATTGTAGGTTTGTTTTTTTTTTTCACATTACCAAAGTGGGGGGTGGGGAGGCCAACGAAGAGGATGAAATTGGGATTTTCTTAACTGTGGCTCAAGTTAGTACAGAGTAGCTGAATACATTCTTAACTAACCTAAGAAGTAAGCAATATTCCCAAATGTCACTGAAATGATGAAACGTTCCCCATACCACTGCAACTGTTGTTAAGGTAATTTACAACTTCATTACAAAGCCAAAGCACCAATTTTACATTGTCTCAAATACCTATGTAGCCTAATTGTACAGTATATTCCACATTATTCTACAAAGTAGCTAAACACACATTGTACACTTTTAAATTCTTCCTCTGCCTTCTTTTTTTTAATTCCTTCTCCCACTCTGTTTTTCTGTCTCTCCCTCATTCTTTCTTAAGTCCTACAGGCCCCTCCAACACACAGCAGAAGTCTAGAAAGAAGAACATGGCTTGTTCCAAAAGCCTGCAAGGAATCAAAGTCAGGTTAAGACTGTAACACTTTCACAAAAGACTCCTTGATTCCCAGGCATTATATCTCTAGTCCCTTCATGAAGGTGACAGCAGGAAGTCCCCTGTTGTGCTTAGGGCCCAGCCTATTTCTTCCAGAAGCAGAACAGCTTAACACACGCAGCTTCTATCTGCTTAAAGTCTTACAGGTAAAAAGGCAAAGGTTGTAATTCATTTGATATTTCGGACACTCAATCTCCGTAAGTTAACGTCTCTGGTTGTTTATAGTGTTTCCAATAAATAAGTCCCAAACAATGAATAACCTTTGATTTGTTAAAAAAAAAAACATTTGAAACTCCTCCATTAACTTTATTCTGCAAAGAAAAAAAAAATTGCTAGGTTTGTTTCAGTTACCTGCAGCAATCAAAAAGCTTTGGCACCTTCTTTTGGAGAATTGCACAAAATAGGATGCATCAAGTTGGAAGGCAAATGTCTTTTTGGCAACCTAGCAAAGAAGACAACATAAAACACCACAAAGTCCATCTGCCAAATGTTTGCTAATGTTCAAGAAGTTCAAATAATATTTTAGGGAGTTGTGTAAAAAGCATAATATCCCCCCATGCCTTTTGAGGTGTCCTTACTGTACTCCTCTGCATTCATGTCCTCACACTTTATGGAAGGAGAATTTTCATTACTTGAGGTGCTAGGAGACAGCCGCTTTCGCTTACAAGCACTGGTATATACCCCTGAATCATTGGAATCTAGAGACTTGATAGAAGGAGGTGTTTCTATCCAAGAAGAGCTAATTTCATCTTTGACTTTCTCCTTGGAGAGCTGATCTTCAGGGAACCCAGGAGAGCTCATTCTGGAGGTCCATGGTAGGCCTGCTGCCATCTTCCTCTGATAGGAACCTCTACTTCCCCACCCTGCCATTGCAGGGAAAGTTGGGTCAGGGTAATACCCCAGGGCATGGGATGTTTGGAGAGGCAAAGACTTAATGCCATATGGGAGCAAGGTACTGGAAGTATATTCAGATTCATAGGAACCAATGTCTAGTTTGTTGGTCCCAGGTTGCTGGACAGGCGTGACGAGCCACCGCTGGGGAGGGTTGGCCACTTCTTCGCTCTGTTGGGGGGAAAGGAGGCCATTGGTCTGTGGCACAGTTCTCTCTCCATTGTAATATCGGGCTTGAGGTAAAGTGTTGACAAAGGGTTCCGGGAAGAAGTTTTGAACTCCGTACCGTCCTCCAGGGACAATCTGATGGGATCTAGGAGAATCCGTGGGAGATGGAGTTAATCTGTCATTTTCTGAAGCCGTGTACATGCTACAATATAAAGAGAAACACTTAAAAAATTAAAAATAAAAAAATAATCTTGTTCCCAAACCTCCCAGAAATGAAAAATGCTTTGACCTTGTCAGTTGTCTTAAGAAGGCTGGTATTTCAGACAAGAGGAAACTGAGGCAGGAGATGGACTTTTGGGTCGTGGGAAAAATTATCCAACATTAGGTATTCAAGCTACAGAAAATCTGCCTTTGCAAGTCCTTACATACAAAGAACTAAGAGCAATTCTACTTGGCAAGATAATAGATGTGTTAGACCGCTCATGGTGGCTCAGTGGTAGAGCACTTGCCTTGCATGCATGAGGCCCTGGGTTCCATTCCTCAGCACCACATAAGCAAAAAGAAAAAAGCCAGAAGTGGCGCTGTGGCTCAAGTGGTAGAGTGCTAGCCTTGAGCTGAAGAGCTAAGGGATAGCGCCCAGGCCCAGAGTTCAGGCCCCATGACCAGACCCAAAAAATTAAATAAAATAAAATAGACCGCTCATTTTAAAAACCAAGGCTTTTTTGTTGGATGGTGTGAAAAAATAAATTCTTAGTGTTGAGTTTTTTAATGTAAAAAAGTAGGAATTAAAAATATGTATCTGTTCTTGTGAAAATAAAAAATTGGACCAAATGAAAAGAGGATACACATAATACAGATGCTTAAAAATTTAAATCACTAATCAAATGTGAGGAGGGGGCGAAAGTGCTCAGTATTTAAGCCCTTAATATTTGTTTAGCAGTTAAAGTTTTCTGTGAAAATTCTAAAATGCAATTAGTTGAGATGAACAATATGCAAAAATATAAATAGATAAAATGCAAAATCTGAAAATTCTTCCTAGAATAATACCCTCAGCAAAGTGATCATGTCAAAACATGAAAAAGAGAAAAAGAAAAAATAAAGGATGACCATAAAGTATAAATGAAAACTATACTTACGAATCATAGTTGTCCCTGAAGCCTTTTGCAAAGGGGTTATGATCAATTTTTAGTTGAGTAATCTAGATAGGGGAGATAGAAGGGAGAGTCATTTCGTGTTTTCAGCTTACTGACTTAGCTTTAGAGATTCTTGGGGTGTTTGGGGTACTTACATCAGTGTTTTGGTAAGCAGTCACTGCAATGAACTGTGTTTCTGAGAAGGTAAAAGTCTGGGTCTTTGAGGGCTCATTCAAGTCTTCTACACCATCCTCTGTAACTTCAACAATGTGCAGTCGTGGTTGATATTTATGTAAAGACTGTAAGACTATCATCTGGAAACAGTACAGAAAAAGAGTTGCCAAATTTGGGGATGAGACTCCAACCTGCTCACTGTTTTCAAGATCTCACCACTGGCATTTTTGAAACTTAAAACAGCACTGTGTTTGAAAGACTTTCTAAGTGCCCCCTCCAAAGATTTCAGTATTTCTGTTCCTAGTAGTAAACTCACTGCTAATGAAATCCAGTAGGGACGTAAAAATAAGAAAAGTAAATTTTAAAAAAATGAGCAAATAGGTAACAATTTTAAAAAATTATAAACACAGTGTAAAGAGTATAAGTTCTCCTTAGAAAGGAGACCAACAGCCAGAAAACCCTCCCTCTTCTTTTGCCACCTACCTGAGTGTTGTTGTTATTTGCGCCTTTGTTATTGGTGAGTTTTAATTTCCCAAAAGAAATCTCCTGTCTCATCCAGTGTGAACCAGTATTAGGAGACTCTGGGTGAACATACATTTTGTTGCCTAAGAGAAAATGAAACAAAACACATAACCTCAGCATATCGGGGTATTTGTGGAAGGAGATAGGGGAAAGATGTATCTTAGCTATGAACAAGATATAAGAGCCAGATCTGCAGCATAATCCTTCCAGGAATAGCTGCTTACAGAGATCAGGGAGAGCAGCAGGATTCCACTGATATTCCTTTCTGGTTCCGGGTGCTTCTAGCTGCCCTTCCCTTGGACAGTATCTCAAAACTTAAAAACAGAGTCAACAGAAAATGACTCTTAAAGGTTAATGTGGGACCTTCTAAAGCTGGAGAGTGGTTGAACTTTTCTCGGTGATCTCAAGCTTAGTCAGGAATTTCTCTAGCTAATGGGAACATGTCAGGAGCCATTTCCAACCAGAGGCTTAGATGACTATTAGTTTCTTAAACATAGGGGGAGGGAAGTGGAAGAGGATCACTGTTAAATATTCTAAACACCTGTGACAGGTACACAAGACTATGACTGAAATGTGATTGTTTACCCGAAGAAACTTACACTGACTTCTCTAAACCCCAGATCGGAGGGGGAAGGTGGGGTGGAAAGAGGTTAGATTTAAATGTGAGTCGTTAAGAGGCAAGGATTGGGATTTCTTCCCTGCCCGGGAAGCCTCACCCTGCATGTTATTGTCGGCTTTGCCGCAGGTCACCCACTTGCCCCCCTGGAAGCGCCAGTGGTTAGGGTCGGCCAGAACCACTTCTACGAACACGTTGTAGTGCGCAGTAGGATTGAGTCCGTTTATGTTGAAGCTCAAAAAAGGAAACATCCGCCTGTGCAAGGGAAAAGAATCAAGATGAGTGACTTAAATCCAGATGCTGGAGAATTCGCGCCAGGACACTCCCTGGTTCTTCCAGGTAGGCACTGGAGACAGGGTTGAGAAGGTTGCAGTGAACAGAAAACAGAGAGATTGGCACAACTCTATTTGGAAACGTTCGAACCGACGATTCTTAAAGCCCCGAAGTAATTCCCCCCCCCCGAGGACAGTATCTCTCTCATACACATGCTTCCCAAATTCCTCAACTCTTTCAGCAGTCTGTTACTATTCCGCTAAACGTTCAAATTAATTTTAAATGCACAATTGTCGGGGGACTTGTGTTCGTTTGCGTACCCCTCTCCCAACGCTCACCCCTCTCCTCTCCAGAAGTAACTTGGGACTTCCATGTTCTCAGAACCCGACCCACGTCCTGGCCCCAGGGCCTGCTACCTACCCCCTAAACCAAGCTTCCTACACCTATTCCTCACGCTCATCTGCCCGACGCAACACTGGAGCCCCCGGCTTCCAAACACAAGTCCGCTCGGGCGACTTTCCTATTCCGCAGGCTTAACTCGCGGGGAGCCTACGGATCTCTGAGTCCTTTGTAGATGAGCCCCAAAGTTCATTACCACCCACACCCCCAGTCAGTTCAGGTGAGGATGCGGGGGGGGGGGGAGGGAGCAGCGTGACCATCACTCGGCAGGGAGAAAGGTGAGTAGTCAAAAACCCGTGCGGCTGGAGCAGCACGCCGTCCCCGCCAGATCCCCGGCGGGAAAAGCATTCGGGACGGGGCGCACAGCAAGCAGGACAAACCCCCTCGCGCCCCCGCAGCCCGCCCCGTGCCCCGCACCTCGGGTCCCGGACAGGGCGCAGAGCGAGCAGGAGCACCCCTTGCGCCCCCCGCGGCCAGTCCCGCAACCCCGGGTCCCGGACAGAGCGCAGAGCTAGCAGGAGCATCCCTCGCGCCCCCGCGGCCAGCCCTGTACCCCGCACCCCGGGTCCCTTCCCAGCGCTCACCTGCCCTGTTTCGTGATGATCATCTCAGTTTGGTGTCGGTGGAATTTGAGCCACAGAGGCCGGTTACACAGGTAGACGTGGGCGCGGAAGCCGGCCCCGGGCACCCCGAGGCCCCCCAGTCCTCCGCAAGGTCCCGCCGCCGCGGCTCCAGGGTACGGTCCGTAGAGAGGAGACCCCTGGCCGTACTGATAGGCGCCCGGGCCTCCG
>NW_012267326.1:668401-678397 GCF_000151885.1 Dipodomys ordii
CCCCCCTCCCGTGGGCGCGCGCGCCCCGCGCTCACCCGCACGCGCGGCTCGGTGAGGTTGGTCCACACGGCGATCTCCTCCCGCATGCTCATGTCGGGGTAGCGGTTCCTCTGGAACGTGGCCTCCAGCTCCTGCAGCTGCTGGCTGGTGAAGTGCGTGCGCTGCCGCCGCTGCTTCTTCTTCTTGGCGGGGTCCTCGGGGCCCGCGCCGCCGCCCGCGCCGCCGCCGCCGCCGCCCGCTCCCGGGCCGAACTGCGCCCTTCCGGGGGGGCACACCGCCGCGGGGAATCCACCGGGGGGCAGCACGGAGCCGTAGGGGTAACGCGCGCCGTTGGAAGCGGGGTAGAGAGATCCGTGAGGCCCCCCGGCTGCGGCCGGGTACTGGAAGAGCGAGCAGGGCGCGGGCAGGTCGGAGCCCTGCGGCCCGGGGGACGGAAGGTAGTAGCGCTCGGAGCTCAGGTTGTCCATGGAGTAGCGCGCAGCGGCGGCGGCGGCGGCGGCGGAGGAGGAGGACAGTTCCTCCTCCCCGCACGGGGAGTTCTTACGGCCGTCCAGGGGCCCAGGTTTGGCCACCGTCGCAGCGAAGGTGTCCCCGGAGTCCGCGTCGCTGAGCATGGCCGCCGGGGGTCCCGGCCTGGCGGCAGCGGGCTCCGCGGCTTCCGCCTCGCAGGAAGGGTTGCCCGGGAACTTCTTGGGAGCCTTGTCTAAGTCCAGCCTCCGGGGCGAGGAGGCCGAGCCCAAGAGGAGACCGCCGCGCCCGCCGCCGCCGCCGCCGCCCGCGCCCTCCAGCGGGTAGAAGCGCGCGCCGGGCAGGCTGGCGGAGCTCCCCAGGAGCTGCTCGCCCAACTGCATGCTATGCAAATTGCCGACGGCAGCTGGCTGCCACCTCCCGTCCCAAGGCCTTATTATAAAGGCGGGACGGGGCAGCCAGCGCCCTCTTCCGAGGGGAAGGTGACTCCCCTCCCTCCCGCTCTCCGGCTACCCACCTGCGAACTACCGGGCAGCTCCGGCGTGCGCCCGAATCCGCCTTTGCGTACGGAGAGCGCACTGAGTCTGTCCATAAGGTGGATACTGACCAAGATGCACACACTCCTTTCGCCTCTCAGTCCGTCCTACCTCTGTGGACCCGGTACACTCACACCAGGGCAGGGGAGGACTTAGATGATCTATTTCTATCCACCCACCAGCCCCCGTCTCTCGATTCTGTCTCCTGCAGCCAGACCATTGATCCACTTGACCATTTGGAACCTCTCCCGCGGCCGCTAGCTGCTTATATGCGTGCGGCCAGGGAGGGGCTTCGAAGACCCACACTTTGGGGGAACATTTTATTGGCTGGCGGAGGTGACACTAATTCCGTTAGTCATTTATTAATTGGATCAATTAGCTTGCGACTTTCTTTTCCTGAAGCCTGGGGTTGTTGGTGGTGGGTGATGTTTAGGGTACCCGGACCCACTGTGATAAAGCAACTCTGGTTTCTGTATTTCACTGGAGTTTAGAGGGAAAGTGTTTGAGGCCTTATAGGAGTCGTCTCCTTGCTGGCGATGGGAAACGGAACGGAGCAGCAGGAATTAGAGGAGCAAGGGAGAACATCTCTGCTATCTAGCAGCAGGGAGAAAGATTCTGGCTTCCCGAGCTGGAGGGCAATCCAAGCAATGTCTCTAACAGGGCGCACCGCTCTCTTTACGGAGATTTCCCATATCTTTAACACAAAGATACACGTTTTGAGGGGCGGGGGAAAGAGTCTCGCCTTTGATAAACTGGAAGGAGTTATGGCAAAAAAAAACCAAAACCAAAAACCTTCATGCCCAGCTTCTGAGATTCTGTGGGTGGCGAGAGCCCCGTAGACCTCGAATACACAAGCTATCCGCTGGAATAAGGTGGGCTTCTGATTCACCAAACAGAACGAGTGAAATGAAATGAGCCTGCCCTCCACAAGCTTCTCAGGAGGTTTGTCACTTGTCCAGCCCACACTTTTAAATCCCTGCTGCTCGGCTTTCCTGGGTCCGGGATCCTTCCCACCCTGTCCGCCAGTGACATCTTCTCTAGGACCTGACCAAGAAGCAAAGATTCCCTAGCAGCTGCACGGTTAAGATCCCCTTTGCCTCTTCTCTGCAGCACAATACAAAAGACAGAATAATTGGTGAAACAATCAGTTTGATATTGAATTAAACTCTTTTGCCCAGCTACCCGTTTCTTCCTGGCATTTCCGCAGTCAGGAACGGCGCCGTTTTATTGTATTGCTTTATCATTACAGAAGAGGGGACATTTCATTGTGAATAAGAACTCTGAATCTTCCTGCCTCCATTAAACGCTCCGGGAGTTCATTTTCCGGCTGAGCTGTCAGGACTCTGTGTCCCGACCGAATGCGATCACACGGGAAACTTTTTTCCTACAACAGATGAGGTGGTCGCGGGATTTGCTGAGATTGTTCGTGACAGTGTAGAACAACGGGAAGCGTTCCAATCTGAGTTCAAACCAGAGCAGCACCAGCATCCTCACGTCTGGGTCAGAGATTCGGTCCAGGGTTTGGATGCTGCAGGACATTTATCATTGTTTGAGGATGGTGCTGAAAACTTGAACTTGCCCAAGCTTTTCAGGGTCAAAGCACAGCCCGGGGGCAGAAGACCAAATTAAGACCACTGGGCTTTGGCCCGGGCCAAGTAAGTTTTGGTCCACAGTTGCCCGGAAGTAAATCCCCAGAAACCTAGCACCCAGCTCGTGCAGCCAACAGTTTCTATATTTTGATTGATCCGTTTAGTTCTTCTTTAGGACTACTGTTTGCTCCGATCACGTTGAAGTACACCCTATGCTTCCCCCCCCCCGCTTTTGTTTTCAATGGACCCAGTGAAGTCTTGAAAATTGATTTTCAAATTCATGCAACCCTTTGGTAGACCTCATAGATTTCAACGCGGAGACTGCGAGAGCAGGACGCGCGCTCAAGGAATTGAAGGAACTGCGAGGCGCTGGAGACTTCGTCCTGCGTTGTCGAAAGCTGTTACGCTTCCTGAGCTCCTCGTCCTCCGTTTTGACCTAGCTACAGGATGTCTGAGGGGAAAAAAAAAATAGGTGTCAGACTGAATCTCACGTTATTTGCAGATAAGGTGCCCTACTACACGTTGGTTTTGCGCTTTGAAGCAGCCAGAAACCGGCCTCGGCGTCCCTCAAAACGCTTTCGAAGCAGCCAGGGAAAAGCTGAGTGTGGCATAATGCCATCTGAGGCAACAGGCATCCTTCTGACCCACTCTGGCGCAAATAACTCAGACCAGCTGTCCACCGCGTCATATCAGAAAGGGCTGATTGTATTCCATTCCTAAAGCAAGCTCCTGAAAGCGTAGGGGGTATCAAATTATTAAGTATATATATGGCACATATATATATATATATATACTTGGACTGATGGTTGGGGCAACAAAATGAAGTTTATATTTCCGCACCTCCCCGATCAGTGTATTATTTTATCCCAGTCACGTATCCTACAAATGGAAAAGCAAAGGGAATGTCAACGAGAATGAAAATACAGGTTTTACAAAGCTATTCTGGAACCCAGCATTTTTGGAACATGGAAAAATATATAATATGGTATTACACACCGTATTTTATCACATTTATAAACATATATAACAACTTCCGCTTTCAAATGATGAAAAGCCTGTTTCAATTCCCCAATTTTTTTTCTAGCTCCTTAGTGACAAAGGGATAGCATTGAATGGTTCAGTGTCCATTAACTAATCACATTTTATTATTACCTCTGCAGGTACTAAAAGGTCTGAAAAGATACAGAAGAACAAATACATGGAATTGTCCTTCCTGTTGTTAGCTCAATAGTACATACCAATAAGAAAACATTAAAAATAAATGAAACAACCAAAAAACTATATTTGTCTTTGTCCGGGCCACACTTTAAAATCCAACTATTCGTTTCCCAAACTAGGAACAGAAATGAAAGCAAAGGCAGTGTTTCCAACAACCATGTCAGGCAGCACCTTTCTTATACAGAGTGAGCAAATAACAGAACCTTCTAGTCTGTTTGCTGTTTGATTTCAATTACACCCCAAGCTTCATGAAATCCACATGAGACATTTATTGAAAGGTGGCTGGTTTTATGTGGTTCAGCTGACAGGGATACATTGAACAAAAACATCAACATACTGAGAAGAACCTCTGACACCCAAATGCTGACTGCAATAATTCAAGTCTTTTCATCTTTCACCTTCAGGCAGAACAAGAAGGTACCTTGGAGGGCTATAAGGAAGCAAGAAAAAGCCTGTATACAAGCATATTAAAGATCTCAGGACTTAAGGTTGGAGGCTATGGCCATCATCATTCTGATAACACAGTATTATAGACAATTTAACCTCTTTGAGGGGAGCCATTATGAGTGAATGGAACTTTTAAAAGCAAAACTTATGAAGCATTTGGGATGACAACACAATTATGCATCAAATATATACACATGTGTATGAATAAATTATAGTGGTAAGTTATAGATGAATGCAGTGATATATGGTTTGCTTCCATCCACCCTCACCTCTAGCCCCCATTCAACCATGGGGGCCTATATAAATGCTCCAATAAATGCTACTATTTTCACCCCCCACTAAAAAGTGTTATCAAAACACTGTCCGTGTTATTCAGACACTTTGTAAATTCTGAACAGACTTGCTTCAGGTTCTCCTTTTAACTCTAGGAAAACATTCCAATATTGCTGGCCACAGCACATAGCCAGGATTCTAAGAGAAATGTCAATGGTTTTTTTGTGGCAAGTTTGTTCTTTTGCTATTTATCTATGGCCCTTCTTGTTGATGTTACATTTTATTTCACCATCTCAGGTTCACTCTGGTTCTTTGTTGTGCGATGGCAGAATCTGCCACCTCTGCTGTGCTTTACAAAGGGGGAGGAAACTTTCATCACCATAGGGTTGTTTGTGTTTTTCTTTTTTTTTCTTTTGTTTCCTTTTCTCTTCTTTTCTTTTCATTTTTTTCTTAAATAAAATGTCCCATAGGCTAAGACATTTTAATAAGGACAAGTACTTTTGATTCCGCTAGCAAAAGCAAGATCTTAAAACCACAGTTTCACTTTTGTAAGAATTAATGCAACTTCTATTTCACTGTGACACTGAACTAGATTAATCCATTTGCTTAACAAAAATACCAGATCCACAAATGTGTAGGGCAAAGAATTATATTAAATCTACTGCATGTTTACAAAAAAAAGGACCACACTAAACTATTATCTAAGCTATTCATTCCTAATTTAAATTGCTAAATGAGATTCCAGAAAGTGAACTTTAAAAGTTGCTTATTACAAAAAATAGATAAAATTAAATTATTCTTTTCTAAACACTGAATCAAGAATCTGTAGTAGTCCATAATCTTCATTTATTTGTTAAAGAAAGTTTCCTTTTAACTGCAATTGAAATTTCTGGGCTTAGATGATGATTTATTGTTATCAGATATTCGATAAACTTATTTTAAAAAGCTACATAAGGCAAAAAAAAAGGTAAAATGCTCTCAAAAAGCTATTATTATGAGAATGTTTGGTTACTTATGTCAACAACACTGAAGTATGAAAGTTATATAAGGTTCTATCTGCTCTACTTTCTTTTCCACCTTGAACCACTTGGCATTTGGCCTTCTTCTATTAATTTAAAATAGGGGGCTATTAAATTTGTGTCATAGTCAGGTCTTAAGCTTTCTAACCATGATGACTAAAGTGGAAATGCCTTTTTTCCTTTGAAAGAAAACATAGCTTCCTAAATTAATGGACCTTTTTAGAAATCATTTTTAGATTTAAAAGGTATTTTTTCAACTATTTTTTTAGACATTTTTGTAACCTGGGGACCACCTATAAATTTTTTGTTTTGTTTTGTTTTGCATTGTTAGTCTTTCCATAGGAAATGGAAACTAGAGAGGGGAAAAGTGCTGGAATTGTGGTAGAATTCTTAAAGGACTATAAATCATTTATACCACAGAGTTGGCAGAGCCTGTAAAAATTAATCACAAAAATCCTTCCTTTGATAATGGTATGTGGAGAATATCTACACAATAGGTAGAGAGAATACAATCCTGTTGAACCAATATTACAAGATCAATAAGAACCTTTTTCCAAGCCCAATGTAAGAAGTGGTAAAAGAACCTAGATTGGAAGATTTACTTGGCAGAAGCAACTAAGTCCCTCAGATAACCAAGGAAGAGAGTGAAGAGGGAGGAGACTGGAAAGATGGGAAAAGGAAACCAGATTATTCTTTAAATGCCTCCTTGGGGACTCAAGAGAAAAGTAGACTGTTGTACTCAGAATTCATTGACTCTTGCTACATTTGTAACTAAGAATGCTCTTTAAAGTCTTTGTGCCTCAACTTATCTACCTGTAATCATATCATTCATAATAGAAAACCTATAGTTCATAACACAAAAGAAGTTCCACATTTTAAAAAGTATTTTCTATTTGTCCTTATACATTACAATTACACTAAGCTCACCTTTTGTCTTTCTTGCTAAGATACTGAGGCTAAATGAAGATGAATAAATTTCATTCTTCTTTCTTCCAGGAAAGAAAGAGTTTGATGGGGGAGGCCAGCTGCAAACAGGTCAAAGGCAACAGGAAGGAGTAAAACAGAAGCTAAGAAGAGCTTCCTCAATTGTTCTATCTGCTTCCTCCTATTTCCCTAGAAAGAGGTGGTATTGGTGATGGTTAGGGGGACCAACTGCCCTTTCAGGGAGTGCGTTGGAAAGGTGCACTTCAAAGGGAGACCACAGGGACTCCTTAAACCAGCAAGCCTTCCGCCCCATCAGGCAGTCATTAGCATTCTGTTTTTCCCATGCCCTCACTTCCCTCTTACTACCCTGCTGGGATTTTGCAGTTCAGGCCATTTACTTCCCAAAGAAAGAAAATTGAGTATTTAGCTTATGTTTTGTTACCCATCTTCTTGATTAAACTCTGACCCAGAAAGAGTTAAAAAGAGTAGTTCAAGCCCGGGGTGGGTTTTTGCTCCAGGAGCATATATTCTCCAGGAAAACAAATAAACAAACAACAACAACAACAAAACCACCTATCTGTGTCACCTCACTTCAGGTGACATGAACTAAATGGTGACATCTGCAAATTGAGAAGACATGTGCAGAACAAGATTCACTCTAGATGTCTATTGTTGAGGGAAGCCAGGGAGGTCCTCCATGTTAGTTCACTTGACAGTGCCTGGAAGGTTCATGGATGCACCTCCCTCTTAAATCATGGAGGGCCCACTGGAGAGGAGTCTCTAAGCAAGCAAAGAATATCTTCATTCTTTGAGACTACCTTTTCAAGAATGAAGTTTATCTTTAAATCCAAAACCAAAGGAGGAAAACAAAAGAAGAGGCTATTGAAGATTGCAACTTGTAAGATCTTTTGAAAGCAGTGCCTTAAAATGTTAAGCTTTCATTTAGAAAAGTAAAATAATGCATGGACACATGAAGACCCTTGTAATTTTAATTAATAAGTTAAAAAGCAGCCTCGGAATTTGAATCTAGAAAGTATTTTTCCTGCCTTTCAGGAAAGGACATAAGGACCTATGAATACTCCTTATTTTAAAGAGGGAAGGGAAGAAAAACAGGTACAGAACTAGGCAATGGAATGGTTATTCAACCATTTGGAGGAAACCAGTTAGCCACCTTTGGTGGTCATTCCTTATAATGAGACTATTTGGGGGAAGTCAGGCCCCAAGATTCTATTTTATATTTCAATCTTGGCGGCCACAGGCTTTTGAACAAGAGATCCACTCTTTAAAAGCTAGGGTGGGGCAAGTTCTTTGCATAAGTTATCCTGTTACCTGTTAAGCCCTCCCTACCTACCACTGCTCTATCTTAAATGTTTTCCTTCATCTACACTCTACAAAGAAATCCATTTTACAGATAAGAAAGCCTGGGATAGGTAAAATACAGTAACTTGCCAAAGGACATACAGTTGGTAAGTAACCAGTCTATGAGGGCCTGGAAGCTGAACAGGTGGCGCTTTTCCCCAAAAACTCTGAAAACAGAAATTCTGAAACAGAATACATTTAAACCTCCGGCATCTGAATGTTTAAGGATTTCCTTTCAAAGGGAACTATGCCAAAGTGATAACAAGTTTTTACCTTATACTACCCTCTTCCCCACCAAGTTTCATTTTTCTTTCCACTCTTTGCCAGAGGTGGCGGTGCTCCAACCACGCACATAAAAGATTTTCTCTGAGCTAGGGTTTTTGGAAAACACTTAAGATCCCCAGAGCTGACTCTTGTAGCTTTTGAATTCTATACGGACTAGGAAGCAAGAAGTCTCATCTGTTTGGGGTGGAGGCTCTGAAACCCGCACAAATCCTGCTTCGCTTAACTCTGGGACAGCATACTTGTTATAGACCAACGTTCTCTCCAAGGAGTTTAGGACGGTGAGCGCCCGCTGTGACCTACAATTGCTTTCAGTTATGCCAGGGTGAGCTCCGCGATTGCAAAAAAGGGTCAGTTCCAGGTGGGGCTCGGAGGCGTCGGGCTCGCGAGCCTGGGTTCCTGGCAATTTCCACTCCGGTTGTCTGCAAAAGTCTCCTAACCTCAAGCCCACAACATCATTGTCTTCAAATGCACCTATTCCAGATTGTCTTGATATAAAAGACAAGAGAGGATGCTACATTCAATCCTCTCGCTAGTCCCTTTTGTGTTTTTCAGGCTAAGTCTTCATACCACCAGGGACAGAAAAATTGACTCCTTTAGTTATACACTAACTGGATAATATATAACAATAAGACATATTCATATTGCAATGTGCTATATAACATGCAATCAATACATACGTACTTAACAACATACTTGGATAAGGTTTTCCTCCCCACCTTGTCTCAACTCCCAATTCCTGGAGAGCGTTCTCTGTCTCTGTCTCTGCCTCTGTCTCTCTGTCTCTCTCTGTCTCTCTCTGTCTCTCTCTGTCTCTGTCTCTCTCTCTGTCTCTGTCTCTCTCTCTCTCTTCTCTCTCCTTTCTTTCTATCAAAGTCTAACGGACTTTTCTGACTAGGCTGGCTTACAACCACCATCCTCAGATCTCAGCCTCCATAGTAGCTAGGACTAAAGACATGAAAACCGGAGTCCCTGGCTCATCTGAGTTCCTTTTACACATTCTATTTTGCCTTTTCCACTTTTAAAATGCATCTTGAAGTTAGTTCCTGGAGAGGTTCTAGTTTTTATTACCTGGGCATATCCCGGGCACACAGTTGGTGGGAAGAAATGCTTTACATTTTTCATGTTGGTTTGGTGCTTTTGTTCCCCAACATTGACCCACACCGAAGTACTCTAGAAGTCCCGGTGCCAGCTGTTCGACGCTGCAGAAGCGCGCAGCTGGAGCAGAAGTTTGCCCTGTGGTAGGCAGACACCGCACCCTGTACTCTGCGTGCGCAGACCCCCGCCTGGGCCTCCCTGTAGGAGTTTCCCTTTTTCTGAGACCCTCTCATTGTTTGGCTTCTGAAACCCTAGAATCGGGGTAAACAAGTTCTCGAACCTTGCCCGTGCTCCTACAGATAGTGGGCGGGAAGCGATCTGCTAGACTGTCACAGGAGCTGCTTTAGATAGATCAAAGCAGAGTTTAGAGCGGACATCGGCCCCATTAACATCTCACTTGATTTGGCTGCAAGGGGTAGGGAAAGGGATGGCCAGAAGGCCCGTGCTGCCTAGAGCCCTAGGGCAGACATAGTCAGCTCCCTGAATTCCTCTTGCTTGCAGTGGCAACTGTTGGTGCCTGGAAGCTCCTAGGAAGCTTCTCAGCCGCAACAGTAAGATCAGTTTACACTCGTCAATGCCGATTAAGTAGCTTATTTATTGCTGGGCATTGTATGGGTGCTTGCATGTTATATGGTATCCACAAAGACAAGCTGTCATGTCCTGGGAACCTGGTGGTGGGAATAGACATTAAGTCAGAAAATAATCAAATAATGTAGCTTGCTTGGTTTCCTGTGTGTGTGTGTGTGTGTGTGTGTGTGTGTGTGTGTGTGTGTGTGTGTGTGT
>NW_012267326.1:680612-689341 GCF_000151885.1 Dipodomys ordii
AAAAAAAAAAAAATTCTAAATAAATGTAATTGTTCAGTGTATTCTATATATCTGGTTTCTTTAACTGCATATGTGCTTGGGCTATTTGTTCATGTTGATATGCATCATTCCATGTATTCAGTCTCCTAACTGTGTGATACACTAGTGCATGAATATCTTTTTAACCCATTCTACTTTTGGAGATATTTGGGTTAGTTCCAGTTTGAGATAATTTTGAATAGAGGACTGGCATGAATATTTCTCAGAATGTCCTTTAGTGAACATCTGTAGTTCATCTCTGTCAAGCCTATTCCCATAGAAATGGACTTCTAAGGCACAAAGGACAGATCGTGTACTTTAAAATAATGCAACAGTCAAAAACTTTACTTATTTGAGAATGATTCCTGATAATCTTATAATTTAATTGTAATGGTGATATTATCAAGGAGAGATCAAATTAAAAAGAGCAAAAGATGAAAAGAAGATCGGACATAGATGTTATAATTCAGCATATTCTTCTCTGTGTATTTGCTATCAACACTTAGCAAATGCCTGTATTTCTTCTACAAACTCTTCAGGATCCAATAAGTGTGTTGCCAGGCAAATGAGGCTTGGGAACAGTTTACAGGAGGGACTCCCTCGATTCCTTTTATCTCCTAAATGTATGACTGCAATTGCCGAGATGAAATCATTAATAGAATAAAAAAGCTATTCAAATTTAAAAGATGCCAAAATATACATCGGAACAAAGACAACTTTTTTTTTGAAGGGTTTCTGTACCCATGCTCAGAAGACTCATTAAATTCCCACCTCACGTTCTATATAAAAATCAACTCAAACTGTATCAAAGACTTTAATGTAAGACTTAAATCTTTGAAACAACTAGAAGAAACCATAAGGAAATACATTGCACAATGTATGTATAGGTAATAATGATCTGAATAGGACTCCAATAAGAACAAAAATTGGCAAGTGTGATTACATCAGATTAAAAACTTATATACAACCAGAGAAACCGTCAAAGTAAAGGGACAGTCAACAGAATGGGAGAAAATATTTGCCAGTTATTCATCCAAGAGGGGATTAATAACATCCCAAATAAAATGTATTCTAAAAATTAATGGACAAAAGTGAAAACAATACAATTAATAGATGGCCAAACAAATTGAATAGATGTACGTACAAATGATCAATAAATACATGAAAAAATGGCAACATCCTTAAGCATAAAGGAAATGCAAATTAAAACTACATTGAGATTTTATTTAATCCCAGTCAGAATGGCTAGTATCAAGGAAATAAGAAACAACTGATGACATTGAAGGAAAGAAGAAACTCCTGTACATGCACTGTTGGTAGGAACAGTTTTCCATTATGGAAAGGAATATTGAAGTTCTTCAAAAAATTAGAAATAGGGGCTGGGAAGGTGGCTCAGTGGTAGAGTGCTTGCCTTGCATGCCTGAGGCCCTGGGTTCGATTCCTCAGCATCACATAAGCAAAAAAGAAAGAAGCTGCAAGTGGTGCTGTGGCTCAAGTGGCAGAGCTCTAGCCTTTAGCTGAAGAGCTGAGGGACAGCACCCAGGCCCAGAGTTCAGCGTCCACTACCGGACCCAAAAAAACAAAACACAAAAAATTAGAAATAGAACTTTCATATTATCTAGCTATACTACTTCTCACTATATATCCTAAAGAATACAAGTCCACTTACTATAAAAATATTTATATACTTGTGTGTACTGTGGACACTATTCACAGTAGCCACTTATGGAAAAAGACATGCTACCAATCAATAGATGAATAAGCAAAGAAAATGCATACCCAATAAATTTCTGCTCAGCTGCTGCAAAGAGGGGTAAACTGATACTATTGCAGGAAAATAGGTGGAATTACAAACCATCACATTAAGTAAAGCAAGCTAGCTTCCCAAAGATAAGTATTATATGCTTTCCGTATTACATTCACACACACACACATATATATACATATATACATGTATATATAAATAATGCCATAAAGAATCTCCTTGTTCAACCTAATTGGTTCATTGCTAATGGAATTTTTTACTCTAGATTTTGTGTTGCTTGTGTTATAGGTGCTGGTCCTGGGGCTTGAACTCAGGGCCTAGGCACTGACACTAAGCTTTCTTGCTAAAGGCTCTACCAATTGAGCCACAGTTCCATTTCTGGCTTTTTTTTTTTTGTCATTGGTGGGGCTTGAACTCTGGGCCTGGACACTGTCCCTCAGCTCTTCAGCTCAAGCTCTTCAGCTCACTCTACCACTTGAGCCACAGCGCCACTTCCAGTTTTCTGGTGGTTTATTGGTGATAAGAGTCCCACTGACGGCGCTGGGAAGGTGACTCAGTGGTAGAGCGCTTGTCTTGCATGCATGAGGCCCTGGGTTCGATTCCTCAGCACCACATAAGCAAACAGAAAAAAGCCAGAAGTGGCACTGTGGCTCCAGTGGTAGAGCGCTAGCCTTGAGCTGAAGAGCTGAGGGACAGTGCCCAGGCCCAGAGTTCAGGCCCCATGACTGGACCAAAAAAAAAAAAAAAGAGTCCCACTGACTTTCCTACCCCAGTTGGCTTCAAATTGTAATCATCAGATTTCAGTGAGGCTCTCTCTCTAGATTTTCTTTTTCTTTTGGTTCTTTTATCTTTTCTTAATGGTATTATAAAGGTGACATACAGAGGGGTTAGAGTTTAACATATTCAGGTAAAGAGTACATTTCTTTCTTTCTTTCCTCCCCTTCTCCCCACTTCTAGTCCTCTCCTCCCCCACCCCTCTCCCCCTCCTCCTCCTCCTTTTAAATTGGTCCTGGGGCTTGAACTGTTAAGCTTCTTTTGCTTAAGGCTAGCACTCTATCCCTAGAGCTACAGCACCACTTCCCGCTTTTTCTGGGTAGTTTATTGGCGATAAGAGTTTCAAGGACTTTCCTGCCTCTGTTGGCTCAAACGGTAATCCTCAAATCTCAGCCTTCCTGAGTAGCTAGAATTATAGGTGTAAGCCACTGGTGCCTGGCTAAGAGTAATTTCTTTATGCACAATGTTACTCCATCCTTCACTCTCAGTTTTTCCCTCCCATCCTTACCCACAAGTTATATAGTTCATTTTCAACATAGTATCCAGTGAGTACCACTGCTGCATTTGTTTACCCTTAATCCCTCCATTTCTGTGTCTCACCTTACACTTCTAAAGACACAAACAGGGCAAAAAGAAAAAAAAAACAAAAAGAGTAAAAAAGACAAAAAAGTCTTTTGTTTCTATTTCCTGAAGTCATTTCAATAAATACTACTTTGTATGATCAGATGCACATAGATATTATACCTTTCTGTTCCTCTCCTAAGAGTATCCTCCTTTGGTCTCATTGTGTGTAAATGCATAAAATGCATAATTTATCATGTCCCAGTATGTTTTAGGTATAGTTTCCACATATGAGTGAAAACATGTGTCATTTGTCTCTCTGAGCTTGGCTTAACTCACTTACCATGATTTGTTCTATGCCCATCCATTTCCCTGAAAATAACATTATATTATTCTTTCTCATGGCTGTGTAAAAACTTCATTGGGTATAGGTACCCCATATTTTGATCCACTTTTTATTGTAGGGCACCTGGGCTGGTTCCATAACTTGGCTATTGTAACTAGTACAGCAGTGAACATGAATGTGCAAGTGTCTTTTTTTTTTTTTTTGGGTCCGGTCGTGGGGCCTGAACTCTGGGCCTGGGTGCTGTCCCTCAGCTCGTCAGCTCAAGACTAGCGCTCTACCACTTGAGCCACAGTGCCACTTCCGGCTTTTTTCCTTTTTGCTGGGGAGAATCGAACCCAGGGCCTCATGCATGCAAGGCAAGCGCTCTACCACTGAGCCACCTTCCCAGCCCAGTGTGCAAGTGTCTTTATGGTATCCTGGCCTGTGATATTCTAGGTAGATGTCCAAAGTGGTATGGTTGGGTCTTAGGAAAAATCTATGTTTAGTCATTTGAGGAACCTCCAGACTGTTGTCCAGAGAGAGTGTACGAGTTTACATTCCCACCAGCAGTGAAGTTGGGTACCTTTTTCCCTTCCTCCTTGCCAACACAGGTTGTTGTTCAAATTTACAATGTTGACCAATCTAACTGGGGTGAGATGGAATCTCAAAGTTTTTAAATTTGCATTTCCTTTATGGCCAGGGATGATGACTGTTTCCTCCTGTGTTTCTTTGTCATTCTTACCTCTTCTGAGAAGTCTCTCCTTTGCTCATTTGTCTGTTTAGTGATTTGTTTATTAGCTTTGAGAGGGCTTAGTTTCTTAAGTCCCTTGTATATTGGGCCTTTGTCTGATGTGTCGCTGATAAACATCTCCCAGTCTGCTGTTGGTCTTTCTAGATTAGTAACTATGTCCTTTGCTGGACAGAACTGGTTTATTTTGATGTAATCCCATTTGTCAAGTCTCTCTCATAATTGCTGTGTCCCTGGGACACTCTTCAAAAAGTTTCTGCCTATGTCTGAGTTTGAGTGTTTCTCCTATTCCCTCTTGCAATAATTTCAAGGTTTCAGGGCTGAAATTGAGGTCTTTGATCCACTTTGAGTTAATATTTGTGCATGGTGACAAACAGGGATCCACTTTTAGTTTTCTGCATATGAATGTTCCAGTTTTCCCAATGCCAATTATTGAAGAGGCATTTTTTTCCTTACTGTATATCTTTGGCTCCCTTATCAAATATCAGATAGCTGTAAGCATATAGCTTTATTTCCAGGTCTTCTAGTTTGTTCCATTGATTTTCGGATCTATTTTTGTGCTAACAGCAAACTATTTTTGTTATTGTAACTCTGTAGTAGAGCTTGCAACTTTTTTTTTTTTTGTAAGCCTGAAATCTGGGCTTGGATGCTATCCCTCAGCTCTTCAGCTCAAGGCTAGCGCTCTACCACAGAAGCCACAGTGCCACTTCCAGTGTTTTCTGCTTAATGTGGTACTGAGGAATCAAACCCAGGGCTTCATGCATGCAAGGAAAGCTTTCCACTACTGAGCCACCCTCCCAGCCCTGGAGATTGTTTTGTACTGGAAAATAACAGTAGATGAGTGCATCAAGAAAATGTGGTGTACACAAACACACACACACGTGCACACACACACACACACACAATGGAATTCTATGCCTCCATCAGGAAGAATGACATTGGCCCCATTTGTTAGGAAATGGAAAGACTTGGAAAAAAATTATATTAAGTGAAGTAAGCCAGGCCCAAAGAAACATAGGTCCGGGGCTGGGAAGGTGGCTCAGTGGTAGAGCGCTTGCCTTGCATGCCTGAGGCCCTGGGTTCGATTCCTCAGCACCACATAAGAAAAAAGCCAGAAGTGGTGCTGTGGCTCAAGTGGTAGAGTGCTAGCCTTGAGCGAAAAACCGAAGGACAGCGCCCAGGCCCAGAGTTCAGGCCCTACAACCGGACCCCCCTCCCCCCACCAAAAAAAAGAAACACAGGTCCCATGGTTTCTCTTATTTGCAATAACTAGTATAAGTCTAGGACAAGCAGAAAAGGTCAAAAGCTATGTACTTATGACCATATAAGATGATGTTAAGTGAAATCAACCCCAAGATAGGGACACAAATGTTTTTTTTCTTTCTTGCTATTGTTTTTAATGTATTTATAATGCACTGTGTGATATTTTTGTTTCTTTGGTATGTTCCTCCCCCATGGTATAACCCCTGTTTTCATTGTATATAATGTCGGTGCCCTGCATCTTGTATATACATTTTTCTAATTTGGGGAGGGCAAGGGAAAAAACAAAATGCTTAAATAGGGATACAGGTTGACCCATTTTAACAGTGAGATGTACAAGATGCTATGTTGAAAACAACAATACAACTTCGATGGGGTGCGGGGGGGGGAATAGTTGGGGAGGTGGGGAAGGGATGGTACGGGAGAAACAAAGGAGGAGGCAACAATGCTCTATAAAAATGTACTCATTATCTTACTCATGTAACTGTAACCCCTCTGTACAGTATTTTTTACAATAAAAATATATTAAAAAGAAAATATTCCCTCTGATGTTATATGATCTTTAAATTTTACAAAATTGAAAAAGAGTAAGAGTGGATTAAAACAACAACAAACTCATAAACTCTTCTCCCCTTTGCCTCACAATGGTGTTGTAGGAGCATCAGTGGGCTCCTAGTTATGTCCACTTGTTCTTCCAAAAATATTCCTAATTTATAGAGTCATTAATCCTTCCTCCACAAAGTACAGTCACAGTAAAAGGGAGGGACAGTACAGTGACATGTTTGCACTAATCTGTATGCATTATTTGCTTGGCAGTGCACAATCAACTGCATACTGTGTACCTTTCCCGTTGTGCTTAGACATAAGGTTACACCAGTATACATGTTCATATGCATATACAAATCATATATGTCGCATTTATATTATGTTTACATATATAAACACATACTTGTACACACATAATATACTTGCATATAATAATTTACATAATACATAAGTTACATACATATAATATTCATACATACATATGACATTATATATGTTAGGAGCCATCACGACCATCAGAAGGGACCATGCGGAAGCATACAGGCACAGGAGAAAGATTATTATAAGGTTTATTAGAGGGGCCATATATCCCCATGGAGAGGGAGCAATGGTGTGTCTGCCTCCAGCCAGTTGGGTAGCTTTGGGATGGTGACATGCACAGGTAAGTCTGGGGGAGAAGAGAGGGTGTGGCCAGTTCTATGGAGGGAACTCTTAGGGCAGGAAGGAGCTCAGGCCTGGGTGAGACAAAATGAGGACCAGAGGTGGGGATAATGCTGACAACATCTCACATGTTCTTATATAATATATAAATATCCTGTCATTGGACATTCTTTCTTTCTTTCTTTCTTTCTCTCTCTCTCTCTCTCCCTCCCTCCCTCCTTCCCTCCCTCTCCTTCCTTCCTTCCTTCCTTCCTTCCATCCTTCCTTCCTTCCTTCCCCAGTTGTAGGGCTTGAATTTAAGGCCTGGGTGCTGTTCTTGAACTTCTTTTTACTCAAGGCTAACACTCTACCACTTGAGCCAAGCCGCACTTCTGGCTTTTTCTGAGTAGTTTATTGGAGCTAAGCGTCTCACAGTCTTTCCTGCCCTGGCTGGCTTTGAACTGCGATCCTCAAATGTCAGCCTCCTGAGTAGCTAGGAATACAGGCATGAGCCACTGACACCCAGCTGATAAAGATCTTTATATTGTTTTTGTCTTATTATTTCCTTGGACTAGATCCTTGTAACTTATGAAAATATTTAAAAATATGCTTATATTTTAACTACATCTCATTAATTAATTTTGTGCTCGTACTAGGGGTGAATCCAGAGTCTCTCACTTGTACTCAGCTTTGTGCTCAAGGCTGATGCCTCTACCACTTGAACAATACCTTCACTCTCAGTTTTCTGCTGGTTAGATATGAGTCTCAGGGACCTTTCTGCCTGTGCAATCTTCAGGTCTCAGCTTTCTGAGTAACTAGGATTACAGGTGTGAACTTGTACCTGGCTAAGTTTTAAATTTTGATAGTAATGATCATCCACAAATTCTGTAATAATTCACACTCCCAATAAAAATACGTAAACGTACTTATCCTTCCAGCACCCCCATCCCCACAAACCCCACATATTATTATTAACCTTCTGAACTTTGTAAATCTGATAAAGGAAAAATATTAATGTTGTTTTTGATTTATAAAAATTTGTGAATTTTTAAAAAAAATTCAGAGGTCTTTAATTAAGAGCTCTTTGAGAATTATGTACCTAGTACTGAGTGTTGCAAAATTTCTTCTTATAATTTGTCTTTGTGTGTGTGTGTGTGTGTGTGTGTGTTGAAAATGAGGCTTAAACTCTGGGTATGGACTTGAACTCAGAATCTGAACATTGTCCCTTAACTTTTCTGTTCAAGGCTGGCTGCTCTCCCATTTGAACTACAATTCCACTTCCAGCTTCTTGCTGGACTTTCTTGTCTGGGCTGGCTTTAAACATCAATCCTCAGATCTCAGCCTCCTGAGTACCTAGAATTATAAGCTTGAGCTACCAGTGCTGGCCTATTTGTCTGAAGAAAAGTTAAACATTTTTAGTGAGGCATGTTGGGCTTTATGTGAAACCAAAGAAGTCCTTCTCTACTTCAAGATTTCTTCTCATTCTATCATGTTGTATTATACATGTTTGATACATTTGAAATTAATTTTGAGGAAAATAATGGTTCGAAATTAGTCTTTATGTTCAAACAACTAGATAACTATCCTTGATTGGAAATGCTTTTAGAAATATTTATTTCATTTATACTTTAAAGATGATGTTTTCATTATTCAGATAAATTAATATATATCTAATTTTTACTCAAATATTGAATTTTTAATGTATAGGTATATTTTTTATTAATCTAGTCTTCCACACTTTATTGTTGATAATGCTGCTATTCCTGTTGTAAATGGGATCTCATTATATACACACACACATGTTTATATATACATATATATGCACATATATATATATATATATATATATTCTTTTTTGGTACTGTGAATTGAACCCAGAACATTGCACTAGCTAGGCAAATGCTCTGACATTTAGCAACATCCTAGCCAATCATTAAATTTTCTAAAAGAACTTTGTTATATAAACATTTTAATTTTTTTTAATTTAATTTAATTTTAATTTAATTTGTGAACATACTGTACAGAGGGGTTACAATTGCATGGGCAGGATAATGCGTACATTTCTTACCAAGCATTGCAGCCTCCTCCTTTGT
>NW_012267326.1:689836-743119 GCF_000151885.1 Dipodomys ordii
ATCTTAGCTATGGTAAATAATGCTGCAATAAACATAGTTGTGCTGGTAGCTTTAGTGTGGTCTTGTTTGTAAACATTTGGGTAAATGCCCAAAAGTAAACATTTTAATTTTTAAAAATAGTATTAGTGGATCATAACTGTTATTCTAGCTACTGTGGAAGCTGAGATCTGAGGATTGTGGTTCAAGCCAGATCAGGCAGAAAAATCCATGAGACTTTTTTTTTTGGGAGGAGGGTCTGGTCATGGGGCCTAAACTCTGGGCTTGGGCACTGTCCCTTAGCTCTTCAGCTCAAGGCTAGTGCTCTGCCACTTGAGCGACAGCGCCACTTCTGGCTTTTTCTTTTTGCTTATGTGGTGCTGAGGAACAGAACCCAGGGCCTCATGCATGCAAGGCAAGTGCTCTACCACTGAGCCATCTTCCCAGATCCTCCTTGAGACTCTCCAATTAAGTACCAAAAAACTAGAACTGGAGCTGTGGTTTAAATGGTAAAACACTAGTCTTGAGTACAAAAGGTCAGAGACAGTGTCCAGGCCCTGAGTTTAAGCCCCAATGAACAACACGCACACACACACACACACACACACACACATATACACATACACAAAATGACTCTCCATCTGATTTCCATCTTGACTCTAGTTTTGCATTTGATTATATTTAATCTTTTAAACATCATTTGGTATAATATGATCATTTTTGTAGGTTATGATCCATAGGGAACATGTTATACAGATGATAATTTCCTTCATTTATATAAACTATTGAACCATCACTCAGGAAAAATACTATAATGTTTAGTTACTGTGTTTTAGCTGTCATAACACAATGCTAAAAATTGCTTATCTTATAAAGATCAAAATTTCTTTTTTCTTTTCTTTTTTTGAGGGGAGGGGTTGTGGGGCTTGAACTCAGGGCCCCAAGGCTGTCACTGAGCCTTTTTGCACTCAAAGCTAGCACTCTACTACTTAAGCCATAACATCAATTTTAGCCTTTTCTGAGTAGTTTATTAGAGATGACTCATGGACTTTCTTTTCTGAGCTAGCTTCAAAACGTGATACTCATGTCTCAGCCTTCCAAGTAGCTAGGATTACAGGCATGAGCCATGGGTACCTGGCTCAAAATTTATTTCTTATGCTGCTCAAGACTTCGAAGTACAAGACAATGGCAGATTTGTTATCTTGTGAAGATCTGGTTTCTAGTTCACAAATGATACCTTCTAACCATGTCTTTATATGATAGAAGGGGACAAGGCAGGTCTCTGAGATTTTTTTTTATAAAGGTAGTAATCCTATGTGTGAGGGCTCTACTACCATGATATCTAATTATGTCCAAGGCCTTAACTCAATACAGTCACAATGTAGGGTTTTTTGTAGTTGTTGTTGTTTTGTTTTGTTTTAGGTTAGTCATGGGGCCCTGGGAGCTCTCCCTGAGCTCTTCGGCTCAAGGTGAGTGCTCTACCTCTTTAGTTACAGCATCACTTCCAGTTTTCTGGTGGTTAATTAGAGATAAGAGTCTTATGGACTTTCCTGTCCTGGCTGGCTTTGAACCATAATCCTTAGATTTCAGCCTCCTGAGTAGCTAGGATTACAGGCGTGAGCCAGCAGTGCCCTGCGAGATTAGGTTTTAACATGTGATTATTATTATCTTTGATGTACTGGGTTTTGAACTCAGCATTGTACTTGCTAGGCAAATGTTCTATCATTTACATCCCCCTGCCCATTTTTGTTTTAGTGTATATTTTTTAGAGAAGGAATTTAGAACTCACCATTAACTTATTTTATCTGAGATAATAGTGAATTGTTTTTGTTGTTGTTGTTGGTTTGGGGGCTTGAACGCAGGTCCTTGAGCCTCGTTGTGCTCAAGGCTAGCGTTCTATCACTTGAGCCACAGTGCCATTTCCAGTTTTTGAATGGTTAATTGGAGATAAGTGTCTCATGGTAGCATTTCTGCCTGGGCTGACTTTGAACCATAGTCCTTTTATCTCAGCCTCCTGAGTAGCTAGGGTGACAGGTACACCCAACTAATACTGCATTTTTTAAAAATGTAAAATAAATGGATAATGGGACTTGAACTCAAGCCCTTTTGAGGTTCGCTTGCTCATGGCTACAAATCTAGTACTGTGTCAAGCCTCCAGCCTGGCTTCTTGCTGTTTAATTAGAGATGGAGTTTATAGACTTTCCTTCCCTAGCTAGCTTCAAACTGAGATCCTTTAAGTCTCAACCTCCTGAGTAGCTAGGATTGTGAGTACGAGCCACTGGCCCTTAGCAAGTCAAGCTTTTAAAAATAAACTTGGATGCATTGTTATGTAACCAATAGTACAAGTGAAATGCAGAACATTTCCATCACCTTAAAAAAGTTCTTTTGCAGCTGGGCTGCAAATCCTCAGGAGGCTGAGATCTGAGGATCATGGTTCAAAGCCAGCCCAGGCAGGAAAGTCTGTGAGACTCTTATCTCCAGTAAACCACTCGAAAACTGGAAGAGGTGCTGTGGCTCAAGTGGTGGAGCACTGGCCTTGAGCTGAAGAGTTGAGGGACAGCGCCCAAGCCCAGAGTTCAAGCCCTATGACTGACCAAAAAAAAAAAAAAAAAAGTTCTTTTGTGCAGTGCTTTACTCCTACCTTCAAGATTCTGGCATCCCAGGTTGCTATAGATATTGATATAGATGTTATGCTTTGCCAATTTAAACTATTATTTATTTTGTACTCACAGATTCTCTAATGCTCTATTTTTTTGTATTCCTGGTGTACATTTTTTGTATTCACACAGTATATCCAGAATTCATTGCTAATAATGCATGAAGAGATTTCACTAATGATAATGCTCTTCTATTATTCAAGAGTTGTACATAAATATTCATAAGGAAAATTGGTCTGTGTTCTGGTAGGTCAGCAACTGATAGAAATAGTGTGAGAACTGTAAAAAGAATTTGGAAATTTGTCTTCTTCTCTATCAAACGCCTTTATGTATTTCTTTAGAAAGAATTACACCAAAATAAATACTATTTATATGTTCGTTTTTTTATCATATTTTACTAGTTTAATTCTTTGATTTTCAAATGTTTTATCAGAGTTACATCAAATATCATTATTAAGGTTGTAGGGTTTGTTTTATTTTGGCAATCTTGAGGCTTGAACTGTGGATCTGGGTGCTGTCCCTGGACTCTTTTTGCTCAAGGCTAGCACTCTACTACTTGAGCCACAGTGCCACTTTCAGCTTTTCTGTGCTTAATTGGAGATAAGAGTCTTACAGACTTTCCTGACTGGGCTGTCTTCAAACTGTGATCCTCAGATCTCAGTCTCCTGAGTAGCTAGGATTACAAGTGTCAGTCACTGGTGCTCAGCTAGTAGGCTCTTTTTTTAAAAAAAAAAAAAAGAAAGTTATGTTTATGTTTCATTATAACATTATGACATTTTATTTTATGTTGTCACTGTTTCCTTTTCTTTCTCTGTCATGATATAGTTGATATTTGGTTCCCTTCTGCCTTTCCTGTACTTTATTCGTATTTCAGAAAATAAGTTATTGTATTATTTTTATGGTTTTAAGCAACATAGGTATGCTTCTTTTTTAAGAGAATTATTTTTTAAATGAGAAAAAAAAACCCCACAACATCTTACCAGGAATCAGTGGCTCATATCTTTAATTCTTTCTGCTCAGGAGGCTGAGATCTGAGGATCACAGTTTAAATCTAACCAGGAAAGTACATGAGACTATCTCCAATTAACCAGCACAAATCTGAAAGTGGAGCCATGTGCTGGTGGCTCATACCTGTACTCCTAGCTACTCAGGAGACTGAGATCTGGGATCACAGTTAAAAGCCAGCCCGGGAAGGAAAGTCCGTGAGACTCTTATCTCCAATTAACCACCAGAAAACTGGAAGTAGCACTGTGGCTCAAATGGTAGAATGTTCACCTTGAGCTGAAGAGCTGAGGGACAGCGCCCAGGCCCAGAAGTCAAACCCCATGACCTACCCACCCCAAAAAAATTTTAAAGTGGAGCAATGGCTCAAATAGTAGGGGGTCAGCCTTAAGAAAAAAAGCTAAAGGACAGTGACCAGAACCTGAGTTCAAGTTCAAGCCCCAAGTGTCATAACAGTAAATACTGTTTACCTCCTTTACTGTTTATACCCTCAGCACCTAGCATAAGACCTCAGATATAGTAGATACTTGATAGGTAAATATACCATTGAACTTTACTTTTATCTTTGAACTTTACTTTTATCTTTGAACTTTTGACAGTAGTCTTAGAAATTTAAGCAGCAATACATTATATTATACACATATTCCTATAAATTTTACATTATGTGGTATTTCCTTTAACAATAGGAACATTTAAGTGATGACATTAATCAACACATAAACTTGTTTGTTAAATGACATCTCCTTTGTACAAGCTACTTAAAGATAATAACGAAAAAATTTAAATGAGGACACTTAAGATTCATTTTATAACTACTAATTGCTGTAATGACTTACTATGACATATAAATTCTGAGCTTACTGCCAATGCTTTGCACCCTCCCCTCTTCATTCTCCGTCTCCTGTATGACTAGGTTATGATGTTTGTCAGATTTTTCTGGAAAAGTTTGCAGCTATTATTTTGTCTTTTGTCATCTGTTATGGTATAGATTCTCCAGAGGGGAATTAAAAAATATGTGTGTGTGTATGTGTGTGTGTGTGTGTGTGTGTGCATGTGTGTGTGTGTATTATTTAAGGATTCATCTCTGTGATAATGGAGGAAGAGTCAGCTCATGAATTGATATTGCAAACTAGATAATCAGGAAAGTTTCTTGTGAAATTCAGACTGAGTCCTAGAACATGAGAACCAGAGGGGATGTGGAGTCCAATGGTACAAGACTTAGTCCAAGTTTGAGGGCTGGAGAACTAAAGGTCTAATATGCAGTGGTTAATCTCTGCCCACATTAATGAGAATATTTACACAGGCTATAGATTTATATAATAATCACTGCCAGAAATACTCAGAAATAATATTATATCAGATGTAAAATTGGCCATCACATTCTTTTTTGTTCTCTTCCTCCCCTGTCCCTCCTTCCCTTTCTCTATTGTTTCCTTCCTGCCAGCCTGCCTCTTTCCCTTTTTCTTTCATTCCTTTATTCTTTATTCACTTTGTCTCTCTTTCTCTTTTTTCTATTTAAAAACAATTAACAAGTCCACATGGTTCCAAATTCAAGAATATGAAAGGTTATATAAAAATATGTTGCCTTTCCTTTCTCAGCCATCCAGTTCTCCTTTCTAGACACAACCAATATTGTTAGTTTCATATCGATGCTTGTGGAAATGAAACAAATACAGACAAATTTATAGTCTTTTTCCAGTGGTACTAAATTATAACATTGTTCCATATTATATTTTCCCCTCATAACAATGTATGGTGGATATTATATTGTACATTAGGATTTTTTTAAGCCAGCACAAAATATTCCATTACATACATGCACCATGATTTGTATTCTTTTTCCCACTGATGACCGTATAGAAGTTTCCAATTATTTGCTATACAAACAATACAGTATTAAGTAATGTTTTTAAATTGCTGCAGTCCTTTCTATTCTAGCACCTATAGAATTTCTAAGATTATACTTTTAGATGAAAGGTACTTGTGCAAATCTGATGCATGTTTAACCATGCAGTTATGCCATAAGCACTCTACAATTTTATTTTTTACCTGAAGACTTGACCCAGTTCCTTTACATTGATGATTGGATGAGGGCTCTATTTGAATGTCCCTGTTTTCCCCTTGGTCAGTTGTCCACCTAGGTTTTTTTTAATTACGCAATATTTTCACCTTACCACTCTTATTACATAAAAATAAAAATCCTTTTGTTGTCTTTTATATATCTCCAGCTACACAATTTTTTTTTTTTTGGTATTGATTCTGGAGTTTGAACTCAGGGCCTGGATGCTGTCTCTAAGCTTTTCCATCTAAAGATAGCGTTCTATCACTTTAGCCACATATTCACTTCTGGCTTTTTAATGCTTCGTTGGAGATAAGAGTCTCATGGACTTTCCTTCCTGGGCTGGCTTTGAACAATGATTCTCAAATCTCAGATTCCTGAATAGCTAGGAATACAGGCATGAGACACTGGTGCTCAAATGTGTAGAACTTTTGTAACTCTCATAGACCTTTATTTACAATAAAAACAGAATCCTTAGAATGTTAAAAGATGTTTTCAGGGGCTGGGAAGGTGGCTCAGTGGTAGAGCACTTGCCTTGCACGCATGAGGCCCTGGGTTCGATTCCTCAGCACCACATAACCAGAAAAAAAAAGCTGGAAGTGGCACTATGGCTCAAGTGGTAGAGTGCTAGCCTTGAGCTGAAGAGCTGAGGGACAGTGCCCAGAGTTCAGGCCCATGACCAGACTCCCCCCCTCCAAAGATGATTTCATTCTAGAAATCTGAAAACAAATACAACTTATCAATACTTTTTAATACAATACTATTATTCCATTCTAATTTCTTTTATGTGTGAGATGAGGAAAAGAAAGTCAAAATTAAATTAGATTTCTTGAACTTCAGAATTCTGTGAATATGTACTAAATTACACTTAATTATAAACTCTTTAGGATTCAATCTATGTCTAAACTTACTCTGTTACCTCATTTGGAGATTAAAAAAATTTGTTGACCAAGTAATGTTCATATATACTTGTATCTATAGTCCAAGTTATTAATGCTATTTGTAGGCAAAAGCATGCAACGTCAATGAGGGACTAGCATGTCTATCTCATAACATTTCACTAAAAAGATGTATAGTTTCCTAATATGTGATTTAATTTTGTGAAAAAAATCCAGGTTCATCCACAAAGAAAGTCTCAACCTGGCATGCTGGGTCACACCTGTAATGCTGACAGTTGAAATTTTAACATAGGAAGAAACTGAGACTAGCCCGAGCTATGTAGGGAACATTTGATTCTTTTATTAAAATAAAATTGCAAGGTCATGTTTTATGATCAATGGGAAAAATTAAAGCAGCAATAAAAAGTTTGGTTATTTAAAATAACAATCACTTGAAACAATTTTTAATCAAATGAATCCATTTTTGTTTAAAAGAATAATGAAAATATATAACGTCATAGCCAAACTATTGCATTGTCCCCAAATTGTAGCTATTCTAGGTCTGCTTAACTTTATATAATTTTAAGAATTATCTTATAGGTATCTGTAAAACTGTAATGAGCTTATAACCCAATTTTTAAAAAAAGAATTAAATTGACTAAAATTTTAGAAATAGAATAAAATAATCTTTTAATCTTACCATTAGCAATTCCCTCCTTTTACTGTTATTTTTCTTAGGGAAAAAAAATGCTTTCTAGGGTTTTGATTAGGATTGCATTGAGTTTAATTCACATCTTATTAGTATGGAAGAAAAAAAAGGAAAATTCTTCCCCAGATCTCCCAGGTTCTCTTCCAGTTGAAAAAAAAAATATTTTCGAATAATTTAGGTGATGGGGGGAGGATAAGGGGGTGGAAGGTGTAGTTGAGGAGGTGGGAGGGAAGGGATGGTAGGGGAAAAACAAAGGAGGAGGCAACAACGCTGGATAAGAAATGTATCCATTACATTGCTCATGTAACTGTAACCCCTCTATACAGTATTTTCACAATAAAAAACGTATTAAAAATTATTTTAAGCTGGGCACCGGTGGCTCCCGCCTGTAATCCTAGCTACTCAGGAGACTAAGATCTGAGGATCGCGGTTCAAAGTCAGCTTGGGCAGGAAAGTCCACGAGACTCTTATCTAATAAACCACTAGAAAACCAGAAGGGGCACTGTGGCTCAAGCGGTAGAGAGTTCACTTTGAGCTGAAGAGCTGAGGGACAGTGCCCAAGCCCAGAGTTCAAGCCCCATGATGTAGAAAAAAATTTTAATGTTATTGTTAAAGTGATGTACAGAGGGGTTACAGTTACATACATAAAGTAATGAGTACATTTCTTGTTCAACATTGTTATCCCTCCCTTGTTTTTCTCCCAGTTTCCCTCCCGCCTAATCCCGCTGCCCCCAAATTGTAAAATTCATTTCTAACACGTTGTCTTGTGTTATTGCTGCTGCATTGGTTCATGTTTGTCCTTTGTCTCACTATTTCTCAAATCAGATAAACGTGTATACAAGATAAAGGGTAGCAAAATCAAATCCAGTGACAAGAGATAAGCTTGAACTCAGGCCATGGGTGCTGTCTGTCACAACAAATTGGGAGAGACTCGACAAATGGGACTACCTTAAAATAAAAAGTTTCTGCACAGCTAAAGTCATAGCAACCAAGCTAGAAAGACAACAAACTAACTGGAAAAAATATTTACCAGCAATATATCAGACAAGGGGTTATATCCAGTATATACAGAGAACTCAAGAAACTAATCCCTCACAAACCTAATAAACCAATTATTAAATGGGCAAGGGAACTAAAGAAAGGCTTCTCAGAAGAAGAGATAAAAATGGCAAAGAAACATATGAGGAAATGTTCCCCATCCCTGGTTGTGAAGAAAATGCAAATAAAGACAACCCTGAGATATCATCTTACCCCAGTCAGAATGGCCCACATCCTCAAGTCAGCCAATGACAAATGCTGGAGGGGATGCAGAGAAACAGGAACCCTATTTCACTACTGGTGGGAATGTACACTTATACAACCACTTTGGAAAGCAGTCTGGAGGGTCCTCAGAAAGCTAAATATTGACCTCCCTTATGACCCAGTAATACCACTTCTAGGCATCTATCCTGAACAACAGGAACCAGTATACAAGGACACATGAACATTTTTATTGTAGCACTGTTCACAATAGCCAGGATATGGACACAACCCAGATGTCCCACCACAGATGAATGGATCCAAAAATTGTGGTATCTATACACAATGGAATATTATGCAGCCATTAGAAAGGACAAAATAATGGCATTTGCAGGGAAATGGATGGAGCTAGAAGAAATCATGTTGAGCAAGGTAAGCCAAGTGCAAAAAGACAAACGGCACATGGTCTCCCTGATAAGCGGATGCTAAATCCAAAATGTTAGGTGATACAACAAAATTAACAGGACTTAAGAAAAGGACTTCCACTCATTTGGTTGAATCACTACTAAATAACCCCCATGCTGCTGATCACATGTATGGTATATATGTGCACACCAGAGGAAAACCAGGAAGATGACACAGAACTAGAGGGAATAAGGGAAAAACATACAACAGCATGACCCATCAACTGCACTGAACATTGACCAAAATGAACTAAGCAAGTCAATGGCAGTGATGGGAGGGAGGGAACAAGTGGGAAAGAGGGAACAGCTGATGCTATGCAAAATGAAAGAAATGTACATACCACCCAATGTAGAAGAAATAACTGTATTGCAAAGCTCATAGAACTCATAAATGTTATCGACCATGATAGACAATTTGTCCTATGAAAGTTAGACTGTTAGAATGTGTTTGTGACTTTAACTAAGCTTCACTATTCCACAATACTGTGAAATCTGGGAAATTATGTGACCACTTAATCACAATAAAAAGAAAGAAAAAAACAGAACTAGCCCTTCACAAGATGTCAAACTTAAGGTACCTCTCTTGTCTCAGACTTCCCAACTTTTAAAACTGTGAGAAATAAATGCCTGTTTTTTCATAAGCCACACAGGCTAAAGACTTTTTTTTATTGAAGGCTGAATGGAATAAGAGACCAAGGGTAAGGGTGGAGCAGGCTTGAGAAGCTGAAGAGAAACATCTTGGAAACTATTTTAACTCTTGTCCAAAAAGGGAATAATTTGGAAGTACAATTGAGCCACAATTGAAAAACACTGAGTGAAGTGGCAGATGAAAAACTTTAATATCAAATAAGAGAATGTCCAGAAAGACAGAAAATATTTTACTAGTGTCATGGGAAGTTCAATGTTTCTTCTGATGGTCACTAAATAAACTAAAAGTTCATAAAACAATGACTAAGCTTATATTATCCATTGGGTGATGTGTGATTACAGGACAGTAACAACGCAAGTCATATAAGAATTATTATTCTCTTCTTTCCCATCCTCTCTCCCAGCTGCTTTGGTAGCTTTGACCCTGCAATGAGCCAAAAAACAGATGAGAAGGAGAGATGGAGATGAAAAAGAGAGGAAAAGATTGGAAGGGAGAAGACTCCTCCTTCTCCTCCTACTTTTTCTTCTCTTTCTCCCTCTCCCCCATTCCCTTTACCATCACCTCTTGCCCTCCCCCTTCTCTGTTCATTTGTTTTCATTGTTTTTTGGAGACAAGGACTTGGATGCTGTCTAGGCTGGCCTCAAACTTCTCTCTCACTCAGCCTCCAGAGTTAAAAAGGGGTCATTTTTATTAGCTCTAAATAGTGTTCAAAGCTGTAATAATTTCATGAGACTGGAAACATTTAATTATAAAGCAGATAAAATTTGATTAGTTTTTTTTCTATTTTTAAATTCCTAGAAGCCATTTATCAATCTATTATCTTTTCTATCTATCTACCTTTCATAAGCCTTATTAAAAACAATATAAAACTAATTGCTTAAGTATTCATCCAGGGGTAATGATAAAAATTGCCACATTGGAGGGGGTAACAATGCACGACAAGATGTACTCATTACCTTACTCACATAACTGTACCCCTCTGTACAGCATCTTTACAATACAATAAAATAAAAAACAAAAAATTGCCACATTGAGTATACTTTAATAAAAGACCAGGAGATTTAATTAAATATTACTGATATTACTGATTAACATTCATATGTATATGAGCATGCATATATACATTTGTAAATTCACACATGTATGTTCTCCAAACATATTCATATATGTACATTCTCTCTATATACATATATGAATGTACATATATATGTTCATATACATATGATGTTAGATAGTATGTATATATGTATATGTCAGTCCTGAGTCTTAAACTCAGGGCCTGGGCACTGACCCTGAGCTTGTATGTTCAAGGCTAGTGTTCTACCACTTGAAATACAGTTCCATTTTTGTTAACTGGAGTAATTGGAGAAGAGAGTCTCACAGGCTTTCCTGCTTAAGCTAGCTTTGAACCAAGATCCTCAGATCTTAGCCTCCTGATTATCCATGATTATAGGCATGAGCTACTGGTACATGGTTACATTTTTATGTCATATTTTGTTGGAGTTCTATAGTTTGCATTGGAAATATTCTAACTGATATATTAATTTTCTCATGGATTTTGTTTAATGAAGTAAAAATCGTACCATGATCCATGCTGTTGTCATTTCCAGTTTTGAAGGACTTATAATTGACAGATGGTACTTAATACAGCTGCCAAGATCTTACAGTATGAAAATTGTTACTATTTCCTAAAGGGCAAAAATGAATCACTTTCTTTTGGATTAAGAGCAAGCCCAGGATGGCCCAGAAATACATGGTCTACTTGCCAGAGTGCTGACATTCAAAGCCACATATAGAGTTTTGGAAAATATTTCTGGCTCGTCAGTATACAATATGAAGTTATTAATATGTTAAAATTGGAGTCAAGGCTGGGGCTGGGAAGGTGGCTCAGTGGTAGAGCACTTGGCTTGCATGCATGAGGCACTGGGTTTGATTCCTCAGCACTATATAAGCAGAAAAAGCCAGAAGTGGTGCGGTGGCTCAAGTAGTAGAGCGCTAGCCTTGAACTGAAGAGCTCAGGGATAGATAGCGCCCACGCCCAGATTTCAGGCCCCACAACAGAAAAAAAAAATTGGAGTCAAGGTACACGGGTCTTTGTATCTAGTATAAAGAAAATTAAATAAATAAATAAAAATGAAAAATGTAAACAATTTTTAAAAATAAAGGTTCATGAAAGCAATTCCATTTGTAATAGCCCCACAAAAAATAAAATACCTAGGAATTAACTTAACCAAAGAAGTGAAAGACCTCTATGATGAAAACTTTAAAAACCTGAAAAAGGAAATCAAAACAGAACTTAGAAAGTGCAAAAACCTCCCATGCTCCTGGATTGGAAGGATCAACATCTTGAAAATGGCAAAACTTCCCAAGGCTATCTACAAATTCAATGCGATACCTATCAATATTCCAATCGCATTCTTCAAGGAAATAAATGAGGCAATCCACAAATTCATATGGAACAATAAAAGACCCCGAATAGCAAAAACTATCCTTAACAGAAAGAACAGTGGCAGAGGAATATTAATACCAAATTTCAAACTACTACAAAGCCATAGTAATCAAAACAGCTTGGTACTGGCACAAGAACAGACCTCAGGACCAATGGAATAGAATTGAAAACCCAGACATGAACCTACAGACCTATAGCCACCTAATCTTCGATAAGGGAGCTAAAAAAATAGAATGGAAGACAGTCTGCCTCTTCAGTAAATGGTGCTGGCAACATTGGTTAACTACTTGTAGAAAATAGATCCTTATATATCACCCTTCACCAGAATTAACTCCAAATGGATCAAACACCTTGGAGTCAAAGCAGACTCTCTGAAAACATTACAGGATGGAATAGAAGAAACCCTAGGTCTCCTTGGCACAAGCTGAAATTTTCTTAATAGAGACCCAGAAACACAACAAATCAAAAAAAGGTTGCACAAATGTGATTGCATGAAATTGCAGAGCTTCTGCATGGCAAAGGACATAGCTAGCAAGATCAACAGAAAGCCCATGGATTAGGAGAAGATCTCCACTAGCCATACAACGGATAAGGGTCTCATATCTAAAATATACCTGGAACTCAAAAAATTAAATCTCCCAACAACAAATCCTCAAAGAAACAACTGCCCAATAAATAAGTGGGCTGAAGACTTAAAGAGAAACTTCTCTGAAGAGGAAAGAAGGATGGCCAATAGACACATGAAGAAATGCTCAACCTCTCTAGCCATAAAAAAATGCAAATCAAAACAACATTGAGATACCACCTCACCCCAGTTAGAATGACTATAATCAAGAACTCTAATAACAATAGATGCCGGAAGGGATGTGGCCATTGTTGGTGGGAGTGTAAACTTGTTCAAACACTTTGGAAAGTAGTATGGAGGTTCCTCAAAAGACTCCACATAGAGCTCCCCTATGACCCAGCAATCCCACTTTTGGGCATTTATCCAAATGATCACAAACAAGACCATACTAAAGCTACCAGCACAACTATGTTTATTGCAACATTATTTACCATAGCTAAGATATGGAACCAACCCAGATGCCCCTCAGTAAATGAATGGACCAAGAAAATGTGGTATATATACACAATGGAATTCTATGCCTCCATCGGAAAGAACGACATTGCCCCATTTGTTAGGAAATGGAAAGATTTGGAAAAAATTATATTAAGTGAAGTAAGCCAGGCCCAAAGAAACATAGGTCCCATGGTTTCCCTTATTTTCAATAACTAGCATTTGTCTGAGACAAGCAGATAAGGTCAGATAAGTTGATGTTAGGTGAAATGAACCCCCCAAAAAGTATTCAAATGTTCTTTTTCTTTCATGCAATGGTTTCTAACACATTTATAAGATTATTTCTTTGTTGTATAACCTCTGCTTTCACTGTGTTGATGTTGGTACAAGTTGTGGAGGGGAAGGGAAAAAACAAATCATTTAAATAGGGATATAGGTGGACCCATTGCACCAATGAAATGTACAAATCATTATGTCGAAAAAGGAACTTTACAACTTAGGTTGTGGGGGGGAGAGGAAGAGAGGGGGCAGGGGGAGGGGAGGGGAGATGGGAAAGGATGGGAAGGGGAAACAAGGGAGGAGGCAACAATGCTTGATAAGAAATGTACTCATTATATTGCCCATGGAATTGTAACCCCTTTGTATGGTATTTTCACAATAAAAAGAAAATAAAGGTTCACAATATAAGTCTATTATTCTTTTCATGCTAAACATTTTAAATAGTTCATAATTCATCCCATAATTGTTAGAGGAAGTGACAATTTAGTATAAACTGAAAGATCACAATTCAGTTTATTCTTACATGAATTGTAATTATCTTTTAGCCTCCTATAACGTTCCACATTTCCAGAAATTTTGACTTTTAGGAACACAAATCACCTTGACATTTAATACTTCTCTAATTGTGATCACTGTTTAACTCATCAATATGTGTATATGCATTATAATCAGAGAATGGACTAGGATAGAGATAACACAGAGTATCTAAGATAGCTGGATTGGTATGACACAGATATCTGTGTCTAAATTATTATATCTATCTCTACCGTACCAGGTGCATAGTAATGCTATGACCTGGGAGTGAGACAATCCATGGAGGCACAGTCAAAGGTGGTGAAAGGATTTTATTTACACTAATAAGGGGCCTGTGAGTACCTTGTCTTGGGCTAATTACCCAGAACCAAGAACAGGTTCGACCTCCAAACCTCCAAAAGACAGCATCGATCTTTATTCACAAACCTCCTATTAGTCAGTCTGCAAACCCCCAAACCTCTAAAGGGGCATCCTTGATCTTTATTCTTTCCTTTTCCTTCTGTGAAGGCCTCCAGGCCTCTGGCCTTCCTGCAGGCCTCTCTGCAGGCCCCAGGCCCCTCACTTTCCCGAAGCCCTCTCCATTGGCCTCTCACCTTCCCACGGGCCTCTCTGAAAGCTCTCGCCTTCCCACAGGCCTCTCTAAATGCCAAAGCCTCTTGCCGCTTCTCTCCCTTCTTTCTTCACCTGAGTCTCTCTTCTATCCTCTTCTGTCTTCTCCACTACCACCACTCCACCACTTTCTTTCGAACACACAGCCTACATATGAGCTGTGCCCACTCCAAAGGCTATTCCTTCCACTTGCCCTGCCCCAAGTCACCCACTGCCCAATCACTCCTCCCAATGGCCCCGCCCCAAGCTGCCTCAAGACCTCCAAGACCTGGGACAGCCTGGGCCGTGGGGCAATGACGTTAGCTGGGGTGGGGCAGGGGGGGCAGCAGGCTTTGGCCCCCTCTGGTTATTACAGTAAGACTTCAGTAAACAATGCCTATAAAAATATATAGAAATTATTTCCAATAAACAAGTAAGTCCTCAATTAAAACAATCAGACTAGTGGGAGTAGATCATAAAACAATCGAGACTTTCCCCCCCTCAAATACTGCTAAAAGATCCTGTGTTTCTTCCTGTTTCAGCCATATTCTCTTTTAATCAATCTCCACTGATGTCGCAATGCTCTTTTACAATTGCAAATCCCCGTGGTCATTTAAAGTGGAAGTTAGAATTTAAGAACCCTAATTGGTCCAGTGCAATGTTCAACTGATAATAGTATTAACAATAATATAGATCATGATTCTAATGTTGTTTCTTCATACAAATCAGTGAAGATTCCAAGCCTAGAATTGTATACTAGATTTTTCTGCTGCTCATTTGTTGGCCTTAGGAAATTCACCATGGGCCTATAGTGAAAATGGAGAAGAAATGAAGAAAAGTAGAAGGTTTATATTTGTGTCATAAGCAAATCTTTTTAAATCATCAAGAGACTACATAGATGGCCATAGAGAGATTTGCCAGGGTTTTCTTCAAGTAAAATCAATTCATCCACTTTATTTGTCTTGAACATACTGAGGATGCAGCTAGAGATGTCACTAACAGTTAGAGCTGCTTGGAAAAATTTAAGGTGTCAATTGACCATATTTTAGGTGCAGAAATGTTACACGGACCCACCACAGATTCACCAGTGATTTACTTTAAAAAATCTGCAACAAATGGACCCAGGAATCTGCAAGGGAATAAAAATATCATAAGAGCAAAGCTGAGTTGAAGCAGGGTAACTCAAAATCAATATTTTGCTTTTAAACTCTTAAGGAAAGACCCAGGAGGGCTGCACTCATTTTGTCCTTCTTACTTACTATCCTCCAAGGATGGGGTAAAAAGTGATAAGCCTGCTCTGGACTTCAGTTAGGACAGTCTTCACTAACAAGCCACTTGTTAGAATTCTCAGCAAGTGACTTCTCTAGCAAATGACTTTTTAAGTTACGCCATATACAATTTGGAGGTTCCTCAAGAAATTAAACATAGAACTTCCCTATTATTCATCCACACAACTTTTGATCATCTACCCAGAACATTACAAGTCAAGATACCATAAAGACACTTGCATATTCGTATTCATTGCTGCATTATTCACAATAGTCAAATTATAGAAACAGATGCTCTACAATAGATGAGTAGAATAAAAAATATGGTACTTATATGCAATGAAATTTAACTCATCCATTAGAAAGAATAAGATGATCATTTGCAGGGAAATGCCTGGACCTAGAACAAATCATGTAAGGTAAGCCAAGCTCAGAGAGAAAAACAGTGAATATGTTTTCTTATATGCAGAACCTAGATGCTAAAATACAATAGATCAAGATAAATTATATAGGACTCTAAGCATTCACACACACAGTAAGACTAAAGGAGGATACTCTTAGGGGAGTAACCCAAAAGTGTAACTTTACTGATGACTTAAAATACTATTTATCAAAATGAATCCCAGGAAACAGAAACATGCATTTTGTTGCTGTTGGTGGTGGTAGTGGTAGCAGGGCAGTATTGTTTCATGTTTTTGTTTTTTTCATTTTGTTTTATTTTGTTTCTTCTTTTTTTCTGTCCCATGAGGGGCAAAGACAGTGAAGAAATGGAGGGAGGAAGGGTGAATAGATGCAATCATGGTACTCCATTGACACTATGTGGAAACTGAACTATGCACCTTGTGGGCAGGAATAGACGGGGAAAAGTGAGGAAAAGTCAAGAGAGGGCATTGTCCAAAAAGAAATGTATTCATTGGCTAACTTACGAAACACTTCTGTACAACACCTCAAAAATAACAATAAAATTATATTTTTAAAAGTTATGCCATCTATTGCAGTTTAAATATTACACATATTTTCCATACTTTTTATTTGAGGATCCAGGCAGAGAACAGTCAGTAGTAAACTTGATGTACTAATAAAAGGGAACATTGCAGCTTTAATGTGTTTTTATCAGGAACTAGGATTCTGCTAAGTCAAACTGTCTTAAATCTGAACATTCACAAGCAAAACATGCATTCAAGCTGTGCACGGGGTGGTTCATGCCCATAAATTCTAGTTATTCAGGAGGATGAGAGTTCCATAAGAGGCTGAAATCTGAAGATAATGGTTTGAAGCCAGTTCACTGGCTTCTGTGAGACTCTCATCTGCAACAACCACCAAAAAGTTGAAAGGAGAGGTGTGGCTCAAGTAGTAGACCGCAAGCTTTGGGCAAAGAAGTAAAGAATAGCACAAAACAAATAAACAAAATCTGTTGCATTCATTACCTGAATTAATAGTTATAAACAGTATATTGAGGAGTAGACAGGCATTTTTAAGGAGTACCTGTAGAGGTTTTATTGCAAGCGAAAGACATTTTTTTTTCTTAAAGAGACAATTAAAATCATGCTAGATGATTTTGAGAATTACTTAGAAATAGATGAAGGTTGATGGGAACACCTCATCACTATCTCTTTGGTTCATTGCCTTTCAAGTAATGTTTACTCCATAACTCCTGTCAATTGGAGCAATTTCATTTTTAGGAAAGATAAAAAGAGATGAACTCAGTGGCTCAAACTTTCTTTTTTCAACAGTTTGGAAAAAATATGGGACAAAATGAGCAAGGAACATATAAGCTAAACTCATTCATATATAACACATTTCTCAGTATGTGTGCCAGGATTCAAATAGGAAACTATAAAAGAGAGAGTCTAATTGAAGAGAGTCTAATATTTAGAGTTAGTTTCATAGATTTGTACTCAATAATTGAGGGAACCCAGCATCAACAACTCCAGAAAGCAGCCATGACCTGTAGGGATGGAAGTGTAAAGACATAAAATTAGAAGCCAGGAGCCAGTGGCTACCAACTATAATCCTAGCTGCCCAGGAGGCTGATAGCTGAAAATTATATCAGAACAGAAAATCATAACAGAAAAATCAGAGAGACGCTTATCTCCAATTAACCAGCAATAAAAACTAAACTGGAGTTGTGATTCAGTGGTAGAGTATAAGGCATGGCAAAAAGCCCACCAAGAGTATCAAGGTTTGGAATTCAAATCTCAGTATTGGCATCAAAAGAAAAAAAAAGGAAGAAGAAAGAAAAAAGAGGTAAAGAAAGAGAGAGCAGAACAAAGAAAGAGAAAGAAGAAGAATATGTGTATATATGATAGTGTGACTAGGGGATAGCAAAGATGGCCCTGAGAGGAAGTTGAGTGGGCAGAGCTGGATTTGTTCAGGTTCAGTGTGTAAACATCTCCTGGAAGCTTGGGTGCATGATAAGGTGTGACCTTTCAGTGATTGGTTGGTTCCATTTCCTCTCCTCCCACGCAGTCTTTTGCTTTAAAAAGGGGATGCTCCCTGTTAATAAACGAGTTCCTGCTTGACTTGACTCCCCGCTGCGTCTGATTGTCTCCCGGGCTAAGGGAGGCTGGGGAACAGGCAGGCGGCCGCACTTACCCCTCCTCGGACCCCGTCCATCGGGGACCCAACATCTGGCGCCCAACGTGGGGCTCGTCGGGGACCCAACATCTGGCGCCCAACGTGGGGCTCGAAAGGAAAAGATACCGGCCGAGGCTAAGCGGTCTTTCGGGGTAAGTGAAACCCTAAGTATGGGTAATGCTTTATCACAAAAGAAGGAGGAGCAGGAGGCAACACTAGGAAGTAAAAAGGAAAAGGTCAAACTCGACAGGGAACGCACTACCTGTGCATGCAGGGGTAGAGACTCAGGTGCCCCGGACGGTCCTAGGCCCCCTCCCTATTCCCCCGATTGGAGGGAGGCCTACGAGACCTGCGAGAGGGACTTCCAAGTCCCAGACCCCTACCACATGGAGGGGCCAAGGGCTGGGGAAGTAACCTACTCGGAGACCTCCTCTGGAAAGGAAGGGCCACCCAAGAGCCCTGGAAAGGAAGGGCCACCCAAGAGCCCAGACTCTCGGCCACAGGATTTGCTTCCCCAAGCGTATCTGGTCAATGTGGCATCAGGGGCTAACAGGCCCTTGGAATGGTATCTATGGGAAGCTAAGGATCTTAAAGAGCTCTGCCAGATGGTGGCCGAGGATGGCCCAAACTCTCCCTGGGCCACAGCACATACAGGAGAAAGGACTAAACATTCACAAGCACATTTTCTTCAATGCTTTGCCATCTTGGGTCTACTAGCACAAGTTAAAACCTATAATGGACCCTGTTTTGTCAGTAAAGCAATGTCAGAGTTTTTTGGCAAATGGCATATTAATCATAGTACAGGAATTCCCTATAATCCCCAAGGCCAAACAATTATAAAAAAAAATCAGTAATGTCTTAAAGAACAATTAAAACAAAAAGGGGGAGTTAGCCCCCTATATACAGTTAACATTTTCAATTTTTCAAAAGGGGCAACTGACTGGGGACAACTAAACCCTAAGCCCCGAGTGAAAGTCAGGTGGAAGGACCCCCTGACACAACAATGGAGAGGACCTGACCCCCTAGTTACTATGGGCAGGGGATCTGGATGCATTTTTCCCGTAGGGGAAACAGCCCCCATTTGGATTCCTGCTAAAAACCTTAAGTTTTTACCCATTCCTCTATACAGGAGGATGCCCAAGGATAAACTAACCATCCCCAAGGGCAACCAGCCCTTGAGAAGCTCTTGTGTTCTTTAACAATTGCAGATGGTGATACTCTAGCTGATGGCTGTCCTGACCTTCCCAGTCCCTGCAATGGCTACGAAATCCACATCAACCTCAACGGGTGACCTGGGCAGTGACCAGCACTGGCAATCAATAGCACCACAAGAGAAGCTGTCCCTTCGACCTGGTGGCCTGACCTTCATTTTGATCACCACCCTATGTCATTACGTATGGACTGTTTAAAACATATTTTTGTAGGAGTTATCTATTTTAATGTTACCTGCTCTAATTGTTCTTTTACTAATTGCTTGTACAACCACCTTTTGTTATGTGTCCTGTAAATATGTCTAAAACCTGCTCTAGAACAAGCCCCACCTCTGGACTCTACAGTGGCAAAGACTGCTATCCCATCCCTAAGGTTAAAGGGCTAATGACATTGCTTGACCTGGGAATGCTTTTGCCGATGCTTTTTCTATGCCTTCCTTGCATTATACGTGCACTACAAAACTCTTATGAGCAGCCAGTTACATAAGATCAAGCTCCAAGTGAATAAATTTCCCCCGAGAGGAACCGCAGCCAGAGACGGGTAAGAGGGGGTGCCAGTCTGACCAACCTAAGACAGGGCCTTCAGCTTTGCTCTGAAGAAGTTCCCGATGACGGGTAAGACAGACAAGGCGATCTACCCAACCTAAGACAGGCGGGTTCCCTTCTTTAGACAAAGACGGGGTGTTGGGAGCTGACAGTAAAGTTTAAAGGTCATCTTGACCTCTGTGCTCGCTTGAAGGCACGTACAAGGAACTGGCTTACTTGAAAGACATCAGGTGCCCGGGATTGCTTTGCTATGTCTGCACAGTTTGTTTTAAATTTTACTGCTTGGGACATTTCTAACTGTGGTGGAGCTGATGTTTATTATTGTGCTAGGTGGGGATGAGAGGTAACTGGGATGGGCCCTTCCAGACTTGCCTCCAACCCTGTGCATGGCCAAATGTAATCCTGTTAAAAAATAACCTTTATGGAGGAGGGGAAAGAGATAACTAACTGGGAAGTGGAGCTGCCATTAAAACAAAAAGGGTGAATATGTGGGGGATAGCAAAGATGGCCCTGAGAGGAAGTTGAGTGGGCAGAGCTGGATTTGTTTAGGTTCAGTGTGTAAACATCTCCTGGAAGCTTGGGTGCATGATAAGGTGTGGCCTTTCAGTGATTGGTTGGTTCCATTTCCTCTCCTCCCACGCAGTCTTTTGCTTTAAAAAGGGGATGCTCCCTGTTAATAAACGAGTTCCTGCTTGACTTGACTCCCCGCTGTGTCTGATTGTCTCCTTGGCTAAGGGAGGCTGGGGAACGGGCGAGCAGCCGCACTTACCCCTCCTCGGACCCCGTCTGTCCAAAGACGGACGAAGACCCAACATATATATATATATAATGAGAATGTATGAGGGACAGGGAAAAATAATTATATAAAGTAAATGATATAAAAATGCAAAGGAGGAGGCAACAATGCTTGATAAGAAATGCACTTATTACCTTGCCCATGTAATTGTAACTCCTCTGTACGGTATTTTCACAATAAAAAAAAGAAAAAAATGCATTACATAGGAATATGAATATAGCAATATTTAGAGTTAGATAAAATTGTTGAGTAACAGGGTATTGTGAGAGGGAAAGTGAGCTTAAGAAACTTCAATCTGATTAAAGATATATATATATATAAATATATATGAGATATAATGTTTACACATATTATATATTATAACATAGTATATAATATGCACACAATATATAATATTAATATTTATAATATATTTATTAAATATAATATTTATATTTTCTATATTATATTTATGATTGTAACATTTACATATTATAGTTCTAGAATGTGCATTATATAAAATATAATATGCTTATGTAGTATATTACATATTCTATGTTAATAATATATACATGTATTAATATTATTATTTATCATATATTATGTATAATATATTATCTATAATAGTATAATGTAATGGTTATATATTATATATAACATATTTTGCATAATATATGGTATATAATATGTAAAATATGTCATATATTGTATATTCTAATAATAATTTAGTATATTTATATTATATATACACATGGATATGTGCGTATAATGGAGAAGCTCCTTTGATAAATCAAGATACACTAAAAAATGAGTGATAGAAATGCAGAACAGGTTCTATTCAGAGGTGGGTACTAGTGGGAGGGGTGGTAAATAGAATGAAGGTGAATTTTATATATATATATATCTACACACACACATATATATAGGTATAAACACATGTATAAAAATTAAAATTGCAAAGACTACTTGACAGATTTAAGGAAGATGGAGGACAAGTTAGAGTGATGAAGGTAGTAAGTCTGATTAAAGTACATTACAAGTATGTATGGAAATAGGCTTTCTACCACTTGAGTCAAGCTGCTTCCCTTTTGTACTTTATTTCTAATTTAAGGTCTTATAATTTTCAAAGCTGGTACTCTAACACTTTAGTCTCAGCTCCCCTTCCAGAGCTATGGTTCCAGTGGTTACTTGGAGATAAGATTCTTGGGGACTTTCTTGCCAGAACTGGCTTCCAACTATGATTCTCAGATGGCAAATCTTCCTAAGTAGTTAGAATCAAATGTGTGAGCCACTGGTGCACAGCTGTAAATGCTCTTTTAAATCTGTACCTTATAGATGAGGAAACTAAGGCTTAGACAAGTTAAGTTTATTCAAGGGCACAGAAGATTAAGAGAAATAACATTTTTTGAATGTTCTCAAAATGTTCTTAATTTTTTTTTCTAGAATCTGTGTTTTGGATATTAAATGCCTCTTCCTCTGTCCTCTAGCCTACTTTTAGTACCAGTCAAAATTTCCCTTTTTGAGGACATAGTTGGCAAGATAAAAAGGTATTCTTTTGGGAGATCTTTGTCAGCTATATAACAGAAAATGGTCTAGAACATACAAAAGCTCAAGAAAGTACATCATCAAAGAGTTTACATTCAGTTAATAAATGGGGCAAACAAACTGGAATCTTTCCAGAAGAAGTAGAAATAGCCAATTGACATATGAAGAAATGCTCAATATCTCTAGCCATAAAGGAAATGCAAATCAAACAACACCAAAATTTCACTGCATCCCAGCTACAATGGCCATCATTAAGAATACAAGCAACAACAAGTACTAGAGAGAAAAGGAATCCTAATACACTGTTGGTGGGACTAGAAATTTGTTGAGCTACTCTAGAAACTATTTGGAGATGCCTCAAAAAAACTGAACACAACAGTACTTACAACCCAGCAATACCACTCTTGGACATTTTTCCAAAAGATTTCAAATCAGGATACAGTAAAGCCACTTGAACAGCCACAATCATTTCTGCATTAGTCACCGTAGCCAAGATATGAAAACAATACAGATGGACAAATAGATTAAGATTTGCAATAGCTAGTTTAAGTTTAGGACAAACAAAAAAGGTCAAAAGCTATGTACATATGACCATATAAGGTGATGTTAAGTGATATGAACCCCCAAATAGGGACAAAACTGGTTTTTTTCTTGCTGCTATTGTTTTTAACATATTTAAAATGCACTGTGTGACTTTTTTGCCTTCTTTTGTATGTATTTCCCCCACGGTATAACCCGTTTTCACTGTATTTGATGTCGGTGCCCTGCATCTTGCATATACACTTTTCTAATTTGGGGAAGGGAAGGGAAAAAACAAAATTCTGAAATAAGGATACAGGTTTACCAATTGTAACAATGAGCTGTATAAGACACTATGTTGAAAACGAACTTTACAACTGGAGGCAGGAGTTGTTGAGGAGGTGGAGAGGGAAGGGATGGTAGGGGAAAAACAAAGGAGCAGGTAACAATACTCCATAGGAAATGTACTCATGACCCTACTCATGTAATTGTAACCCCTCTGTACACTCTTTTTACAATAAAAATGTATAAAAAGAAAAGAAAATGTGTTATATATACACAAAGGGAATTTTACTCATCCATTATAGAATTCTATTACATCATTTGCTAAGAAAGGATAAATCTGAAAAAACTACATTAGCTGAAGTAAATCAGGCCCAGAGAGAAAAAGAACACATCTTTTCTCTCATATGTGGAAGGTAGAAGTAATTTATAAATGTATAAGTAAACACATTCAGAGTTATATGCAAGTGCACACAAACTCATAACCAAAGTATGGTATATACAGGGGAGAATTCAAAGGGAGTCATCTTTAGAAAAGCTAACTCACAGTCCACCAAAATGAGTACCAGGATAGTGACACTTGAAAGGTCTGTAGGGGAGGTCAAGGGGAAGGTAATAAAGCAATAAAGAGAGGAAGGGGAGGGGGGAGAATGTAGTTACAATATTCAATGCATGAAAGTAAGAAAATTGAGGGAATGGGTTGGGAGGAAGGAGAGAGAATGATGAAAGGGGTAACATTAATAAAAGTGCAAAGAACTTGCAAACAGATTTGTTGAGTGGTAGCTCCTTTGTACAACCACTTATATATAACAAAAATATAAATTAAGTTGGGCACCAGTGACTCAACACCTGTAATCCTAGCTGAGATGTGGGGATTGTGTTTAAAAGCCAGCCTGCACAGGAAAGTTGCTGATATTCTTATCTACAATTAACCACCAAGAAGCTAGAAATGGAGCTGTGGAGATAAGCAAAGGAAAAGAAGCTAGCATTGTTACATTTTCTAAGAAAAAGAACTCTGGGAGGATAAAAACCACATAAATATGTTATATGTTTTACCATAATCAGAAAGGATGTAATGGTATTTTCTGGAGATGTTTCCCCATGTTTCTAAGGCTGCAGAATAGATTCTCTGGCCTTATTCTTGTTCCCCTTCTCTTCCTTACTTAAATTGTATCACATACTCTTCCCAACTAAATGATATTTATCTTTTCTTTTTCAATGTGGAGCCTTCAACTTCCATGCAAAACCCAATCAGCATATGATGGAGACTTTACCTGCTCTGAGTCCTTTGCATTATCAATCTACTCATAGGAAAGTTAGTTGTACTTTTGTTAATGTGTTAGTGTGACTTAGAACATTTTCTTTCATTTTTCATCACTTCTTTTTTTTCCCGGGTATTTTTCTCCCACTGGCACTTCTGATAAAATCTTTCCCTTAGTTTTGTTTTGAAATGAGGAGTACAAACACTCACCAAAATGTCTCCACTTTTAGAAGCAAGGGGAAAATGCAGCTGGTGATTGACATTTCTTTGTACAGCTAAATCCCTGTTTTATGAATCTCTAGAAGTAACAACCCCTGCCCCACCAGGACTATTATTTCAAGACTTAAAAAAATTTTTTTTTGTTGGTTGTGGGTCCTGAACTCTGGGCCTGGGTGCTATCCCTCAGCCCAAGGCTAGCGCTCTGCCATTTGAGCCACAGCACCACTTACAGCTTTTTCTGCTTATGTGGTGCTAAGGAATCAAACCCAGGACCTCATGCATGCAAGGCAAGTACTCTGCCACTGAGCCACCTCTCAGCCCTGTTCTTTTAAATCTTGAAATAAGAGTAGTGGTATTTGCTCTTGTTGGTGACTCTGGATCTAATAACATATTTGTAACTTTTTTGTTACAAATATGTGCCAGTCTTGGGGCCTTGAACTCAGCCTGAGCATTGTTTCTGAGTTTTTGTTTTTTTTTTCACTCAAGGCTGGCCACTTGAGCTACAGCTACACCTGCAAGTTTGTTTTGTTGTTTTTTGGGTTTTGTTTGTTTGTTTGTTTTTGGTGGTTATTTAAAGATAAGAGACATTTTTGCCTGGTCTGGCTTCAAACTGTGATCATCAGATCTCATCCTCTTAAGTAGTTAGGATTAGAGGTGGAAGCCACCAGTACCCAGAAAAAGACTTATTTAGGTTGCATCTTTTTTTTTGGCTAGTCTACAATAATCTCTCTTCTCACAGTCATAATTACTGGAGGGAACAAGATAACAAAGCCACTAGTATTATTACAGAAATGACCAGATATTAGGAGTAGATATTGAAATGATAAGCCTGATAACAGAGTGAAGGAAAAGTGACATTTGGGTGTCACCTTCTACTGCCTTGGACAGGTTGATCCGTCTAACAAATACATAATAAGAAACAGATAATTCCTGGAAGTTGTATCGTTACAAGTTGCCTACAGAGGGCAATAAACAGCTCAACAGTAGACTACTCAATCAAAGGTGAGAGAGAATCATTGATGTAATTAGATTGGAACACCCAAGTGTCAGGAAGTAAACATGATGACAGAAACCAGGGAGCTAGAGCAGTACCTGAGCATCTCCATGAACTGCAAATAACTGTCATGTTCTTAGAATAGCTTTGTATAATGGGAGAACAAGGGGAGGGGAAGGGAACAATGCTCGACAAGAAATGTACTCATTGCCTTACTCATGTACGGTAACCCCTCTGTTCAGCAATAAAATTTACAATAAAATAAAATTTTAAAAGGCTAAAGTAAGATATTTCAGAAAATTCAGTATTATTATGGAAGTAGAAAAGTATGTACATTTTCTCAGACATGGATTAACTATAGATAATAGTTCCAAAGGATGGAAAGGATTTTCAATCTTTATCACTGGGGCAATTGGTCAAGGTATAGTTCATAACATATCACTTGTGATTGTAGAGTTTTAAAGAGATATCAGGAGTCAGGTGTCCAAATGAACTATGGAGAGGATAGTGCAGTAAGAGCTATTAGTGTTGCTGTGCCCAGTGTATTATTAATGTTGCTTCAGCCCATCTCTATGGATAGATCTCAAGAGATTGAGAGCGAGTTGCCTCAAAGAGATACCCAACTTTCAGCATCTCTTTAATTTGAGGGCTTTGCTTTGTCATTTGTCACCAGAGAATATTATTATAATGTAGTAAAATATTAGTAGTTTGTAGGGTAATATCAGTATTCTGTAATGTATCATATAGATACAATATTAATGTAACTGTCAGAGTTTGACATGTAAACATTACGATTCCTTTGCCCTTCAAAGAGATAGCTTTAAAGGGTATGCTCTATACTTACTTTAAGTGAAATTAAGCACCAGTAAACCACAAATAATAGTTGCATTGATAACATATCATTTATGGACTATCTTTACTTTTCTTCTTGATGGTTTCTCATTATGTTGTTCAGGCTGAACTTTTGAGCTCAAGTAATTCTACTGACTCAGCCTTCTGAGAAGCTGGGGTTTATAGATATGTGTCACTGTACCCACTGCCTTTACTTTGATATTGGCTTAAAATATAGTAAATTTATGGGAAATGTGAGATATAAGAAGGCCAACAGATGAAGAGCTGATTCTCATTGTAAAACCAAGTGAACTAGGTGTGATTATGTAGCCTATAATCCTGTCACTAGAAAACTAGCTAAATGAGAGGATTTGGAGTTTGAGTCAAGTCTGGGATACATAGTAATATGCTCATGAAACAGAGGTGGGGGGGAAAGGAAGGAAGGAAGGTAAGAAGGGAGAGAAAGAAAGAAAGAGGAAAGGAAGGAAGGAAAGAAGGAAGAAAGGAAAGAAGGAAGGAAGGAAGGAAGGAAGGAAGGAGGGAAGGACGGAAGGAAGGAGGGAAGGAAGGAAGGAAGGAAGAAAGGAAGGAAGGAAGGAAGGAAGGAAGGAAAGAAAGAAAGAAACATTATTTCTCTCCATCTACAACAAAAGAGACATGTCATTTTATGGTGAAGGGATAGATTACCTGGGAAAGCACTGGGAAGAAGTATAGAATATACCATAGCAGGAAGAACATATAAAAAAAAACAAAAAAAGTCACATCGTACATTAAAAACAACAACAAAGAAAGACCTTTTGTGTCCATATCTTGAGGTTTATTTTTCTTAGTGTCATCTATATGGTCACATGTACATAGCTTTTGAGCTTTTCTACTCATTTGATAAAATTATCCTAGATGTATATTAATTATGGCAAATGAGAGAAACCATGGGACCTATATTTCTTTGGGTCTGGCTTACTTCACTTAATATGATTTTTTCCAAGTCTTTCCATTTCCTAACAAATGGGGCAGTGTCATTCTTTCTGATGGAAGCATAGAGTTCATATAAATCACATTTTCTTGATCCATTCATCTACTGAGGGGCATCTGGGTTGGTTCCATATCTTAGCTATGGTGAATAATGGTGCGATGAACATAGTTGTGCTGGTAGCTTTAGAATGACCTTGTTTGTGATCATTTGAGTAAATGTACAGAAGTGGGATTGCTTACCCAGGATTTTTTAAAAATTTCATTTTACTGTTAAGGTGATGTACAGAGAAGTTACAGTTATATAAGTATGGTAAAGGAGTACATTTCTTGTTCAACATTGTTACTCCCTCCCTCATTTTTCTCCCATTTTCCCTCCCACCTGACTCTTCCCACCATCTGCAAGTTGTAAAGTTAATTTCCAACATAGGGTCTTGTGAGTATTGTTGTTGCTGGTTGTGAACCACAATCCTCAGATCTCAGCCTCTGGAGTAGCTAGGATTACAGGCACAAGTCACTGACACCTGGCTAGTTTATTGTATTATTAGCTCTTTGAGTGGTGTACCTGTGGCAGATTATACCAGCTCATGATTACTATATAGTCAGGGAATGTGAAAGCTACTACTTAAATTGTTGGTAGATTGAAATTTGCCAAGATGGGTGTATTTACATCGCAGCAATTGGACAATGCTACCAATCAAGGCTTCTCCCTTCAGAATGCTGCTTTACAAACACACTGCTACTGTTTGTTGTTGTTGTTGTTGTTGCTGTTTATTTGTTGGTTGTAGGGCTTGAACTCTGGGCCTGGGCACTGTCCCTGAGCTCTTCAGCTCAAGCCTAGTGCTCTACCACTTGAGCCACAGCTCCACTTCCAGCTTTTTCTGTTTATGTGTTGCTGAGGAATTGAATCCAGGGCCTCATGCATCAGAACCAAGCAGTCTACCACTGAGCCACCATCCCACACTACTATTGTAGGAATGTTGTAAATTAGACAACATCTGTCATGGAATTTTAGTGTTAGGATAGTGACCAAAGATGTGATCATCAAACATCATATATTTAAATGCAGGAAATGAGAGGTTAAAAGTTGAGTTGCCCAGAATAAGAATAGGCAGCAATAAATAGATTAATACTTACCTCTTGGAAAATAAGATTCATCACAAATATAATTGTTGGGCTTGGATTTTAGTCATTAGAGATATAACTATGAGGCCAGGTATGGTAGAAAAACAGCCTTGTAGTCAGGTACGTGTGTTTTACAATTGTAATCTTAGCTACTTAGGAGGTTGAGATCTAAGGATTGTGAGTCAAAGCCAGTCTCGGCAAGGAAGTCTGTGAGACTTTTATCTTCACTAGATCACTCTCCAAAAAAAACAAACAGGAAGAGGAGCTGTGGTTCAAGTGGTAGAGTCCTACCCCTGATTAAAAAGAAGCTCAGGGACATTGCCCAGGGCCTGAGTTCAAGCCCCAGAACCAGAGCAGAAGAAAAAAAGAAGTTAAAAAGAAAAGTAGCTTTCCAATCCTAGAACAAGTCGGGGGAGGAGGATCTCAAATTCAAGGCTCGCCTGAGCCTTGATTATGGAGAAGTAAGTCTGAACATTGCAACATGGTCCTATCTCAAAACCTCTCATTAACCTCTTGAAAAAACAGGGACTAGATTGGCCTGTTCTCATTTTCAAGCTTCCCCCCGTGCCACCCCGGCCAGAATATAGTGTGTTTTGAGGAGGAAGAGGAAAAGAGAAAAACAGGAGAGAGACTTACATTAGTACTAACTATTGACAGTCCAATAAAATCTTAAACTCTAGGGGAAAAAAATTCCCTGAGCATTTGCTGACACTGTAAATATGGAAAGTCTGTTACTGAACAATCTGTTTAGTAGATGCCAAGAGTGAACACTGTGACAAAATCTCAACCAAATATTGATATGAACATATTTCTGTTTGTGTGAAAAATATGTTCTCTCCGTATGGAAAAAGAAACTGTAAGAAAAGAAACACAAACAACACATTGAAGAAATGTTGAGTGGGAAGCTGTTCATCTGCTAGAGCAAACCAGTCCTCTCCCTTCTGTGAATTTCCCTAGAGAGGCTGTCATAAATTTTACCTACGGAAAATGGATGCCAAAATTCTTCCATTTAAAAAGAAATGACAGACATCCAAGCGTATAATCTGGTAAAATTGAGAGCAAACAATATGGTTCTGTTCAGATCAGGCATTTTGTTTGAATCACCAGGGCTTTTAAACCCCGGAGAAAGAGTAAATGATTTCAGTTTTAGAAAACTGTGTACATTTTTGTATTAATTAGGAGACATTTTACTTGCTATCATTATCCTTATTCCCAAGAGTTCAAAATGTTTTGAATTTAGTAGGTCCAATAGGGAATTTAGTTCACAACTTTTGATTTTCCCGTGTCAGATTCTAGATTAAGAAAACATCAGATTATTATTCTCCTAATTATCTTTTTTCCAAATATAAAGTGTAATGAGAAAAATGAAATGTTTGTGTCCCTCCCTCAAATCCATGTATTGAAACCCAACTGCCAAAGTGAAGGGATTTGGGTAATAATTACATCAGGATGACAGAACACTCCTGAATGGAAACACTGCTTCCATAAAAGAGACTCCCAGAAACTCCTGTGCATCTCCAGCTATATAAGACAATACAGAAAAAGGAAGGGCTGTTATGAACAGGGAAGTGTGTACTCATCAGACATTGGATCTATATATTGTACCTCTATGTTGGGACTCCCTGTGTCTAGCAGTGCAGGAGATAAATTCCTATCTTGTAAGCAACCCAGTCTATGGATTTTTCATTACTGCTGCATGAACAAATGAAGACACATATTATTGAGATTAATTTAAAAAGAGAGAATAAACTTGAAAAATGGACTATAATACAGCCTATATGATATGAAACTAGCCTTACAATGAGAAATATATCAGATAAACCCCTGCTAAGATAACCACCCTGCTCAAATTTTCTAGGTCATCAGAAATCCAAGGGAGTCTAACACCTTGTCACCACCAAGAGTATTACAAGGGCCAGCCATGATGGCAGGAGGCAGAGATGAGGAGAATTTCAGTTCAAAGACAGCCCTAGCAAGAAGTTAGTGAGACCCTCATCTCAATAAATAAGCTTTATTTTGGCACAGGTCTGGTATTCCAGATACTTGAGAAGCTAAAGCAGGAGGATTGTTGTCTAAGGCTGACTTTGGGCAAAAAGTATGAAACTCGATCTGTAAGATAATTAAAATAAAATAGGCCTTCAGGTATATTTCATGTATGGAGTACCTGCCTAAGATAATAAGTGTCTGAGACAAGACAACCAAATACAATGTGACATCCTAGAAGGGACATTGGAACAGAAAGATAGCATTGGGGAAAATAGAAGTCTTAAATCTAATTTTGAAGTCTATGACGGCTCACTAATACTATTTGAATATTGACTTGTTAATTGTGATAAAGGTATTACATTCATGTATATCTTAGTAAGAAACCTGGATATCTGTAATATCCCTCAATAATTCTATAAATCTATTTTTTTCTAAAATAAAATATCTATAAACAAGTTAGAATCTGCTGTGAGGAAAATAAAATATTCATTGGTCTTAGATTTTGTTTTTTTTACTTACTCATTGTGAACAGTCTTACCATGACTGTTGAAAAAAAAAAGCAGGCTTATTCTTGATGTGGGATAGGGAGAAATACGATGAATTAAGTTTGTGGTTTTCTGTACTACTTCTGGGCATATATAGGTATACATATATATTTATATGTATACAGTAGTTACACCTTCACAATCATGCTAAAAGCCTCATCATTCACAACAGGCAAGTTATAGAATCAGCCTAGGTATCCATCATTTGGTAAACCGATGAAGGTAATGTGGCATATATACACAATAGAATATTATTCAGCCATAAAGAAAATGAAATTACTTCATCTACAGAAAAATCAAAGAAACTGGAGATAATCATGTCAAATAAAATAAGCCAGACTAAGAAGACAAATATACATTTTCTCCTGTACTTGGAATCTATATCTTAAAAAAGCAAGAATGAAAGTATGCCTATGAAAATGAAGGACTCTTGGGTGGGGGGAACCAAAAAAAGGGGAGAAAAACAAGAGGGTAATGGGGGGATAGATTTGATTGAAGTACATTACATGTGTGTATGGAAACAATAATAAAACATTAAAGTTGGGGCTGGGAAGGTGGCTCAATGGTAGAGCGCTTGCCTTGCATGCATGAGGCCCTAAGTTTGATTCCTCAGCACCACAGAAGCAAAAAGAAAAAAGCCGGAAGTGGCGCTGTGGCTCAAGTGGTAGAGTGTTAGCCTTGAGCTGAAGAGCTGAGGGACAGCGTTCAGGCCCCATGACCGGACCCCCCCCCAAAAAAAAACAAAAACATTAAAGTTATTTTTTTTAAAGGAGGGGATCTATAAGAGTAGTTGAGAAGGTGAATATGATTAACATATATTTTATACATATATAGATATATCACAATAAATGCCAATTAAAGAAAACTCATGATCTGACTCTGTTGTATGTATGTATGTGTGTGTGTGTGTTTGTGGCGGGGGGGGGGAAGGGGGGGACTCACGTGCATGTACCAGGCCTGGGGACCCCAACCCAGGACCTGGGTTCTATCCTTGAGCTTTTCTGCTCAAGGCTAGAGTTCTATTACTACTCAAGACACAACTTTGCTTCCATCTTTTCAGTGGTTCATTGGAGATAAGAGTCTCATGGACTTTCCAGCGTAAGCTGGTTTTAACTGAGCTCTTCAGATCTCAGCCTTTTAGTAGCAAGGATTACAGGCATCTGCCATTGGTATCAGCTACATCTGACTTTCTTGTTCAATGTTCCGTACTTAGTGCCAGAAATTCTAGCTCTTAATCATAATTTAAATTTTTTCTTTGAGCTGGCACTGGTGGCTCATGCCTGTTATCCTAACTATCAAGAGACTGAGATCTGAGGACCACAGTTCAAAGCAAGCTGGGGCAGAAAAGACCTTGAGACTCTTTTGGAAATGATGCTATTGCTCAAGTGGTAGAGTGCTAGTCTTGAGCAAAAATGAACTCAAGTACCAAGTCCAGCCTCAGAGTTCAAGCCTCAGGACCAGAAAAAAAAATAAAAAGAAGGAAGGAATCAATGAAGGAAGGAAGAAATAAGGGAAAAAAAAGAAAGAAAGAAAAGAAAAGAAAAGAAAAATTGAATGCATAAATGCACAAGGAGAAAATGACCTTCACTAGAGAGATCAGAAGGAAAAGATTTAATTCTTCCCTGTAGAAGGAATGAAACTGGGAAACAGAAGAAATGGTAGAAGGGCATGCAAAATTACACACAGTGAAATTTCAGTGGGTCAGAATGTGGTTTTACATTCTTTATCCAAGTGTCTGTTAAATTGGAAGTCTGTTTTAGAATTGTGCAGAAGCTCTAATTAGTAGTCAAACATTTTTATATATAAGGTGAGATAAAACTATACAAGAGATAAAACTATGCAACATTTTCAAGGCTTTTCTGTACTTGTCTCTCCGCTTTTATTTTTGCTAAACTAGAGGTTCACCCATTTAAGTGAAGGAAACAGACTTGGGCTGTCAGGATGAGAGAAGTTATTGGTGATTTCCAAATATGTTACTCTTCAGTCTTCTCCATTTTACTCCCTTTTCAATTAGTTTGTTGCATGCATTTTAGCCAAAAAATATTAATAGAAATCTTTGCTGGCAAAAATTTTGAAATAAATTATTATATATATTTTTAAAATAGAGAAATTAAGGATTCTAAAGAAAAATCACTAATAGCAATTGAACTTTGAGGTGACAACATATAGTTAATGTCAGATAACACTGGATACTAAAATTACCTAGTACCTCACCAATGGCTATCTTATCTTAGGAACTCTCTTCTTGTCGCTTAACAACTATGTCATTGGAGAGATCTTGGAATTCTTTCATGTGACCCTGAAGGAGATAAAAAGATTAAATGAAAATTTCATGCCTATGTCTATTTCCTGTGTATCTCTCTCTTTAATTAACATAAGTTAGTTATACAAGGGAGGATTTCACTGTATTGTATTATATTGTAGTATATGCAACATATACATATTGTATACATTTTATTACATTCATTATATTCTTTATATTTCCACACTTGTATACAACATATCTCAAAAAATCTCAACACTTCTATCTATCTATTTATGTATAGTAAATATTATTTGACAATTTTTTTTCTTCAAGTTAAATAAAAGATTTCAAGCTGTGTCTTTATCTGCACAATTGCCCTGAATATTTTAGGTTGAAGAAAGCTGGAGACCTAAACAAGTTAAAAAATGAGCTTGGATTTGGCACCTATTAAAAATGTTTCCTGACAAGGCTCTAATGAAACTAAAAATAGCTATAAAAGAGTCATTTACACCAAGCTGATTCATTCATAGTTAAAAGGGATCAAAATGTTGATGTCAGTGACTAACCTGGTTCCTATTTTAGATAGGAAATAGCTTGAATAAAGAATATTCTCAAGCTCTCTCTTCTCATTTGGTATTTCACAGGATGTTCAAAGGCTGGATTGATTCTTTCATGGTAGAACTTCTGGAGCAACAATAGGCTTATATCTAATTCAGTGAGAAGTGTATTAAGGAGTCACTGTCAGCTTATGTGGGAAGGGTCAGAGGTAAGGGCTTAGCTATAGAATATAGATGAAATTAAGACTCATGTGTCTCCTATGTTGAAAAAGAACTATATAACGTGTAGGTGGGGATGGAGGGAAAAACTGGAAAAGGGCAAAAGAAGAATAACATTGTCCAAAAAGAAGTGTACTCATTAACTGATTTAATTAACTACAAACCCTATGTAAATCATCACTTTCACAATTAAAAAAAGAAAGAAAATGACCCAAAAAAACATTTAAAATAAAGGCAAAAAGTCATGTGTCTCAAAGATTAGACATGCCAACAGAAATTCACAAATTAGTAGATTTTATTCTTCACAATGGCACATGCTATCTCAAGTTCTTTTTTATTGGCTGGTTAGGTAATGGTCATCAACAATCTTGAATGATCACATAGCTCCTGGACTTCTCTGGGAAATAGTTGGATAAAGATACTTCAAATAACACAAAGAGAATTAGATCATATTCAATTTGAGATTCAAGTATCAAGAAATCTAGCATTATAGAGCTATAATCCTCCAGGTTCAGCCTCCTGAGTAGTTATAATCATAAGCCAAAGGCACCTATGCTATGAATATCTTTTTCATACTTTGAAGCTAGGATTGGCCATGTGACTTGCTCTGAATAGGGAAGAAATCATGTTGTACCAGTTTTGAGTGTACATCTTCAGTAGTTTGAACAACCTAGCTATGGGTTGTGGAAGCCTGCCAGCTACCATGTCAACAAGCTGGGCTAGCCTGTGGAAAAACAAGATCTGGTAGAGGTGAGTAGATAGCAATAGTAGTTGTAAGTAGAGAGCTACAGCAGATTCATCAGATAACCACAAATACATGAATGAATACAACCTTAGGTGAGAAGTTTCCATCCAAATCCAGTTTAAATTGCTGATCCATAGAATTGTGAGTTAAATAAGTGATTGTTTTAAGTAACCAAGTTTTAGAGTCATTTGTGTTATTCCAAAATGAATAGATGCTATAACACTTGATTATTTTGAGGTCATTCATCCAATAGTATTGTAAGTTGGCATTGCTTCCCTTCCACTTAAAAAGAAGAAACCTCTCCAAATGAAATAAGAAAGAGAATTAATACCATAGTATCTTGTCTTTTCTTTTCTTCTTCTTTTTTAAAGTCTGCGAAAGGGACCTGATACTTTCACTTACTGGCTAGAACTCTGCCAACTGAACCATGCCTCCAACACCTCATAGTATCAGATCAAATAGGCCCTCATACTTGTCCTTTCTTTGGTAAGATCTACCTGGGAGTATTTGACACTGTAAAACACTCTGACATCCAATAATATCTGTAGTCTTTTTCATCAGTTCGAACAATACTGTATATTAGTTCAAGTTTCCATTTATTCTTTCTCATCATTTAGAGATGATGTGGACCTTTCCCTTTTCACTTTGTTTCTTAAAAACTAGGATTGCTATATTATCACAAAAAATAGAACACATTGAGTATAGATGGTTCATATCTGTAATCCTAGCTACCCAGAAGGTTGATACCTAGAGAATCATGATTTGAGGACAGTCAAAGCATAGAAGTCACTGAAATGCCATTTCTAAAATATACATCAAAAAAGCAGGTCTGGAAATGTGCCTCAAATAGTAAAGCACCAGCTGAAAAAGCAAGTTGGGTATAAGTCCCTGAAACCAAACCCTAGTACAGACACACAAAATATAGAATTTTAACTGTCACTTCTAGAAGCTTTTGAGTGCACTCTTAAAAATATTTTTCAGTTTTGATAGTGCCTGGTAGAGAAGTCCTTCCATCCTATAGACCCGCCAAAAATTGAGTTCAGGTATATTTATATTAAGAGAAGTAGGTATTAATTCTGACCTGTTCTTACTATTCTGCCTACTTCTAGAGCACTGTGTGTGCTCTGATGATGATCACTGCCCTGGGTTAGAAGAAAAGAAGGCTCAACGTACTGTTGTCAGAGTAGATAAGCAGTGGGGCACATGAAAGGAATTTGTGGGCCACTTAGGTTCAAAATGCTCTCTTCTGATTCAGCTAACATGGACTAATGGAAGCATAAAAACCTAGGCTCATTAGTAAATCTCTGGCTCCCAGCACCCTGGTGGGAGGGTGTCTGAGAAAGAAACCAAGTGTAATGGCTTCTACTTCTACTTCTTTGATTCACACGTGCATTACACACAGAGACCCATATAAATAAATACACACACAAAGACACATACACATACATAAACACACTACATGTTTGAGTAACAACTTGGAGGAATAAGATTGCTATTATACAATATTAATGAAAATTGGTTATAATGGATTTACTTCCATATATTTTATCTTTTAATTAAAAAAAATCTTCATGGGTGCTTCATGTTTTTATCCTCACTGACAAACACTTATGAAGAACCTGTTATATGCAAATTAATCTGGTAAATACTACTATGAGAACAAAAGTGGCAATGATAAATTGCATGCAAGATGTTAAGAGTTATTATTTAGCTAGAAAGTAACATGTGAACAAAGAAATTAGTTTTGAAAATTCCTCTAAAAAAGAAATGTTCTGGTGCATCAGAATGTATCTTTTTCATGGGAAATTCTTATTTTGTAAATATATAGACTTTATTCTCTTCGTGATTATGAGTTTTCACTTTCCTTATTGTTCAGAAAGATCCTTCTCTGCCATTCATTCAACTCTATCACCAACAGATGGATTGATGCATCAGGACTGGATGCCTCTGGAGACAGGGCTCCATTGTTCTAGATAGTTGCTAAGCCAAAAGCAGTGATTCAAATAAGTGGGTAGATTCAAACAGTGCCTAAGTGGCACCACTTACAGAGGAATCAGAGAAACAGAACTGATCTTGTAATATGTCCTCTGGGTGAATGAACTCTTTGACCTTTATCTTGGCTGCTTTTCCCTCCCACTTCTGACTCTGAACTTATTTTCCATGCCAACATATTTTTGGGGTTTCATGGTTCTATGCTGATTATTCTCATTATTCAACTTCTTAGATCCTCTTTGTAAAAAGATTTTAGATGAACTTTATTTTGTATGGTAGAGGGAGAAGCAAAACAAACAGAAAAGACTAATTTTAACATCTATTTCTCACATATCCTCCGTCAAAAAAAAGGATACTTTCATGTTTCTGGTCTTCTATTGAAGCTGACTAAAAGGATACTGGATAGTTACATGAACTTTATGAGAAGAAGGGCAAGAAGCTTTGGAAAAAGTTTTGGAAACTTGGTGAGATTTCGCCTAACTGGGAAACACACGAATCAATGACACTTGCTTCCACACCGTTCTCCTGGGGGAAGGGAAAATCTCAGGAGGGGATGGCTAGCTTGATATCCTGTGCACTGGCTTCTAGAATTGGCAGAGGTTTCCATGCCAGATTTTCACAGTGTTGACATGGCATGTGTTTTTTTGTTTTTTGTTTGTTTCAAAGCAAACAAAATTGATAGTAAAATAAAAAAATATATTTATTCTTTGTAAGCTTTACAACAGAACAGCATTTATAACAAGTTGAGAAGATTGTTTTGTTCCCATTTTTGCTATGAATTTAGAGCAGATGCCATCAGCTAATGGTTAATTCAAAGATACAAATCATCCTATTTCATATCCACACACAAAAGTACACTGGACTGGTTTGAGGGAAAGCAAAAACGAGGGCTTCCAGAAGTTGATCCACATTTTCCCCTGGGATATTGATGGTACTGAAGGTTACCATTTTCAAATATTCTTCTTGATGGTCTTTTATAAACAAACAAAAGAATCATATTTGAGTTAATTATGAACAACATGTTTCCTAGTGGTGTCCAGGATGAGTGATCATCACAATACCAACAGCAGAAGCTATGGCCATTTATGTCAGTAGATTTTTTTCAAACAATTTAGCTTTAACTTCCTTTTGTTGCTAATCCACATGCCATCTGTTTAACAGCTCTCCCCATTGATTTCTGATTATTTCATCAGAGAAGAGCAGTACAGATTATATCCTATTCACTCATCTTTTTAATTTTGTTAAGCACTCATGCTAGTTATTATAGGAAATGCTAGTGAGCCATTGTAATCCTCTAGGACAGCCTGAAATACACACTTCTCCCAACTGCTCAAGGAAGGAAGTGATTTCTGCAAACAGATGTCCCTCAACCTGAAGGCTGCCTGACAAGCCAACAATGAAAATCAATATTGGTAATCCTTATGTTTTCGTGAGGGACAAGAGAGATCACACTGCCATGCAGAAGGGGCCTGAGGCACTTACATGTGATCATGAGATGAATCTGACAGATTCTTTTACAGTCGAGTTTGACACTTGGGGCTAGATAATAATGTGACTGTGAGGCTGTTCTCTGTATCATAGAATCTTTTGTCAATATGTTACCTCTATTTACCTGATGCTTATTGTGAGTGGTCCTTTTTCTAGTTACTTTACTCAAAAGCTAACTCTAGATATTGTCTGAGAGGTTAACTCTCCATTCAAGAGAAGTGAGATCAACTACCTCTGTACAGTACTATCCTAGAACAGGTGCGAGCTATGTTACAGGCCCTAATAAAGTAGTAAACCTTTATTTTATGAAATCGTAAGATTCAATTTTATGGACTAGACCAAACTTGAATTATCCCTCCAAGAATTGTTGTTGGTAGTTACCAATGAAGGTGTTCTGTGAATGGGAGAGAAAGTGGTGCTGTTAGAAGAATGAGATGTGTGCATGATATATTTTCCCCTTCCCTACTCTGCAGTGGCCAAGTGAAAATGGGCAAGCTGTGGTTAGTGATGCTTATGAGCAAGGCATTGCTTACTCTCTCTGATTCTGGGAGTTATGTCAACGTCTGGCCATACCAGGCATCCACAATGATTTCTCATGCAAACTTAACACGAGTAATTTCAAAAATAACGATTGACTATAAACTGTTGTTTCATAACTCAAGCAAATCTTGGTTTGATGCAGACAACTAAAACGGACAAAAACATTTTGCTTCCATCCCAGATGGTGGAAGGGCACCATCTCGAGGAGAGATGTATGTTTCAAGCCTTTTCAACTGAGGGTGTCACGTGAAAAGTATTTGCTACCTAGCCTTCTAGTAGTTATATCTGATTGGAGATATTAGAAAAGTTTGAATTGAGTAATTCTCTTCTTCTACTACTACTAGCTAACTAAATAGCTAAACAAATAACTAAATATGAATAATGACCTCCGTCATATTTATGCTGCTATCCCTACTGTGACACTTGCTCAAAATGAGCAGTCTCTGTGGAATATTCCTTTGTGCCCTTTGACATCAATAGATAAGAATAAAAACATAACCGGATTCCAGTGGCTGACATCTGTAAATCCTAGCTACTCAAAAGACTGAGATCTAAGGATAATAAATTTGAAATTAGTTATCTCCAATTAACCAGCAAAAGGCTGAAGTGGAGATAAGACTCAAGTGGCAATAGGCCAGCCTTGAGTGAAAAAGCTAAGCAGGAGTACAAGACCCTGAGTTTAAGCCCCAGTACCAACACAGAACAAACAAACAAATAATGAACTATAAAGCTTAGAGAAGAAGGATGACTGATATCAAACGACAGTGAGGACAATAATTTTATTCCTGAGATTTAAGGGAAATAATTTTCAAAAGAGAATTGGGTCCTTAGTCCAAAACATGATTGTTCTCAAAAGTTCTAATACAGTTTTGGGTAAGGGATATATATATGTAAATTGCATCTAAAGCCTCCCAGGGTGAGTTGCCATATATATAGGCCAGCTCCAAGTCATCTTAGGAAATCTGCCTCCTGTATGGTTAAATGGATACATTCAGGTTGATGTGTTCATGAAAGTACCTCTGCTAGTGCTACTTAACCTCCACAGACTGTCTCTAGCTATCCGTCAGAGCCATAGATTCCTCAAGAAATAGCACCCAAATTTCTCTATTGAATGTCCATACAAAAAAACAAAACAGAGGAATAGTTATATCCATATCTGTAGCTAAAGAAGAGAAAGAGAGAGAAGGGGAAAATAGAAGAGACAAGCTATATATATATATATATATATATATATAACATATATATGTGAGCATTATGCCCACCTTTGGTCCTCAGCTCCACCCAGATCTGAGCTCCTTCCTGCCCTGGAGTTCCTTCCATACAGTTGGCTCCTCCCTCTCTCCACCCAGACCCACCTGGACTCTCATCTACCTCACTTCCTAACTCCCAGACCCTGCTACTACCTAAAGCAGAGGTTGCCATGTGCTCTCTCTCTCCGGGGGGGGGGTAATATGGCTCCTCTAATAAACCTTGTAATAATCTTTCTCCTGTGCCTGCCTGCCTGCCTCCACGTGGTCCCCTGGCATGGATGTGATGGATCCTCTCATTGATCTTTTATATATATATATATATATCTGTATATAAATATAAAACACACACACACACACATATATATATAAAACATCTATACATCTACTTTGATATTATCCAGAATCATGATGATGAAGAATGAATAATGACAATATCTGTCCTGCATGGAGTTTATACTCTGCTTCATATAAACATTTTGCAAAATGCACTAGCTCATTTCAACCTCAAAAAATCCCTGTAAGTTAACATTATTGTTTCTATAATGAAAGAAATGGTGCTGAAAGAATTTAATAACTTGCTCAAGTTCATGCAAGTGGCACTGGCATTCCAAAACAGTCCTTCCTCTGCAAGTATAATTTTTTAGACCATCATAGGATTTCCCACCCTATAAAACAAAACAAAACCCTCTCCCAGAAGCATGGGAGAACGTCTGAATTTCTGTAGAGCCTGAGTCTGTATGGTTTCTCAGAGGCAGACGTAGGGGAGCATTTAGGTGTAAAGTTGATCTTTGTCATTTCTTAGACAGTGCATCTTCCAGCTCCATAAACAGGGAATGGGTGGTGCAGTACTGCCTGAGGGAGCGGGTTCATAAAAATGATTCTTTTCACTCAGCACCACAAAGAACATTTTCCTCTTTAAATATGCAGAGACACTACAGCAAGCATCACAAATTCATTCTGGTGATGCAACCAACAACACTTAATTATCAGCTCCACAAGAAAATTAGGTGAGAAAATTACTTGTCTTTTTATATTTATTTTATTTCCAAAAGAATTCAAAGACGATAGCGATTTAACTTCCATAGCATATTACATACAGATTACTTGTCTCTTCTATTTTCCCCCTTCTCTCTCTCTTCTTTTCTTTCCTTTAGCTATGGATATGGATATAAGTATTCCTCTGTTTTGTTTTTTGTATGGACATTCAATAGAGAAATGTGGGTGCTGTTTCTTGAGGAAGCTGTAGCTCTGTCAGATAGCTAAGGTAGAGACAGTCTGTGGAGGTTAAGTAGCACTAGCAGAAGTATTTCATGAACATATCAACCTGAATGTATCCATTTAACCATACAGAAGGCAGATTTCCTCAGATGACTTGGAGCTGGCCTATGACTGCTCACCCTGGTAGGCTTTAGGTGCCAACACCTAGTCTCCAAATCCCAGACTACCCTTTCACATTCTGAGAAATGTTCTAGAAGAGAAAATATGGCTTTCTGTTTTGTATTTTCAGAAAACAATGGTGTTTTAGCTATCTTGCCACGAACAGTTATTGACCATAGTTTTGGTTCCTCTTCTAGTTTAACTGTTTTTAAGCATCTTTATTCTGTCTTCTTAGTATATAGCAATAGAGAAAAAGGAAGGAATGTGACTCCAGGCCTTTATCTGGAGAACAAGAGGCCGAGTACCGTTATAACATTGCAGTCCTATTGGCAGCAATATTCTGAGCAATTTTGGTTATCCAGCTTTCAAAATGAGAACAATTAAGGACTCTAGACTTGGTGTAACATAGTGTTTCTAAAACCACAATCCAAGAATGAATCAGAAAATGTAAACAAAGAGGTCAGCAATTGCTCCAACTAAAGGTAGAACTGCTCAGCTCTGTCTGAACATTGTCAGGCAGAAATAGAGACCTCCACTGCCAAGTTTTGTTGTTGTTGTTGTTGTTTCATTTGGGGTTTCAGTTTAGAATTGTGGGGGTTTTGTTGTTGTTGTTTTGTCGGTCGTGGGGCCTGAACTCGGCCTGGGTGCTGTCCCTCAGCTCTTCAGCTCAAGGCTAGTGCTCTACCACTTGAGCCACACTGCCACTTCCAGCTTTTTTCTGCTTATGTGGTGCTGAGGAATCCAACCCAGGGCTTCATGCATGCAAGGCAGAAACTCTACCACTGAGCCACCTTCCCAGCCCAAACTGTGGGTTTTTAAAAGATAAATTGTATTTTATTTTTTGGTGCCAGTCCTAGGGCTTGAAGTCAGGGCCTAAGAGGTGGCCCTTAGTTTTGTTTTTGTTTTTTGTTTTTTTCAAGGTTAGTGTTCTACCACTTGAGCCACAGCTCTACTTCTGGCTTTTTGGTGGTTAATTGGTGATAAAAGTCTCATGAACTTTCCTTCCTGGGCTGGCTTCAAACCATGATCCTCAGATCTCAGCCTCCTGCGTAACTAGGATTATAGGCATGAGCCACTGGCACCCAGCTAAACTGCACTTTTTTTTTTTTTGGTCCAGTCGTGGGGCCTGAACTCTGGGCCTGGGCGCTGTCCCTCAGCTCTTCAGCTCAAGGTTGGCACTCTACCACTTAAGCCATAGCGCCACTTCCAGCTTTTTTCTTTTTGCTTATGTGGTGCTGGGGAATAGAACCCAGGGCCTCAGGCATGCAAGGCAAGCGCTCTACCACTGAGCCACCTTCCCAGCCCCTAAACTGCACATTTTTTAATGTGAGAAAACAATTCAAACTTAACACATCAGCAAATCACATATGGTCTGAGGACTGCCATTCTCAAACTTCTGCTCTAGTTCAACATCAAAATTTTAAGGCTGAGTTTCCTAAAGGGGATATGATATTCCAACTAGTAACAGGCTCAGCCTCAAGTAAGATGTACTTTACATTTTGCTTTTCATTCCCTTAATTTTTGTCAACATTACGATTCATTTTAACCAATGATAATTGAATAATTTAGATGCAAAACTAACTGTGTTAAATGTTTGAGTACCATAAATTACATGGAACAGCTTTCCTTCCCAAGAAAGACTCATATTTCTCCTGTGATAAGGCAGACAATTATGATTTATGACTTGTCTTGTTTGAACTGGGCACTATCTGTCCAGAATTTTTAAGAATCATCAGAAATCTCTCTTATAACCATTATTAACTATTTTTTTCTTGTTAAGAATACTACAACCACAGGCTGGGAAGGTGGCTCAGTGGTAGAGCGCTTGCCTTGCATGCATGAAGCCCTGGGTTCCATTCCTCAGCACCACATAAGCAAAAAGAAAAAAGCTGGAAGTGGCGCTGTGCATCAAGTGGTAGAGCGCTAGCCTTGAGCTGAAGAGCTGAGGGACAGCGCCCAGGCCCAGAGTTCAGGCCCCACGACCGGACCCCCTCCCCCCCCAAAAAAGAATACTACAACCAGAGATTACATAATTTTCCCAAAGTCACATAAAAAAATATAGAACTAATTGTTAAGCTTGGGTCTTTTTCCTTAATCTCTGACTCCTTCTCATCTCATTCTTTACTTACTCAAATTTATGTATGCTCACTAATGAAATATTGAAACATATTGAGATCGTATCTATTTAACACGTGCTAATAATTTCTCAGTGTCTTCTGTTAAACTATACAGTAATCAAAGCACCAAAATATATTCAACAATGCATGCAGGAAGAGTGGTAATCACTTTCTGGGACATGAATTGTAAGGAATAGCCAAAACTGCTGAAACACCATAAAGGGATCAGAATGAAAATGAGGGTGGTTGAGAATAGCTTCAGTGGAGGTAATCTTTGAGTTGGAACTGAAGGTGGAAAAGGACTAGTGTTGTGTTGTGGATTCTCAGCCTTGGGCATGCTAAGCATATACCATACTTGGAGCACCAATTTTTCTTAAAGGCACCAGTGTTGATTCAACTAAAATAAAACCTTGAATAGGATGTAAGCTCCAAGAAGACTGAAAATTATCTCTAATTTCTTAATGCTGTATCTATATGCCTAGACGTAAGGCGTGGGACATACCAGACAATCACAGATATGTGTATGTACTATACAAAGGAATGAATAACTAAGAGTCAAGATTAAGAAATTATTTAGGGGTTGGGAAGGTGGCTCAGGGGTAGAGTGCTTGCCTTGCATGCATGAGGCACTGGGTTCCATTCCTCAACACCACATAAGCAGAACAAGCTGGAAGTAGCGCTGTGTCTCAAGTGATAGAACACTAACCTTGAGCTGAATTGCTCAAGGTGAGTGTGATCAAATCATAAGTTCAAAAAATTTTTAAATTGTAAAAATTAGAATATCCCAGTTGCCTAAAGCAATATGTAGGCCAAGCACCACTAGTATAAAACTTTGAAATCTGAGATGCTCTGAACTCCTTTTTTTTTTTTTTTTCCGGTCTGAGGCTTGAACTCTGGGCCTGGGTGCTGTCCCTCAGCTCTTCAGCTCAGGGCGAGCACTCTACCGCTTGAGCCACAGCACCACTTTCAGTTTTCTAGTGGTTTATTGGAGATAAGAGTCTCACAGACTTTCCTGCCCGGGATGGCTTTTGAACCTTGATCCTCAGATCTCAGCTTCCTGAATAGCTAGGATTACAGGAGTGAGCCACTGGCCCCCGGCTTGAAATTCTTTTTTTTTTTTTAATAAATAATCTTAATTGGCTTTATGTCCAATTCTAGAATCAGGTCACATTCAATAAAGTAGAATTAATGTTCAATCAGCCAAGGAGAATTTTTTTTTTTTTTTAGGGGAAAAGGAGGCTGAGGAAGCAGAAACAAGAAACAAAAAAATCATTTCAAAGTTTCTGAAACTTTTGAGAGCCAATATGAAGCCACAAGCAGAAAGGTTCATGCCTGATTTCATAAATTAAAAAATATGTGTGTAAGGTATATGTGAAATGTAAAATAACTCAATCTATATAAATCTAGTATTCAATACACATAGGTGAGAATGGGACCAAGTAAATAAAGGATGAGTGGAGTTGGAGAGAACAATGAAAGACGTGACATTGCCTAAGATGTATTGTGCTCATAAATGGATATGTTGAATTGAAACTCCTGTGTACAACCACTTAAAAATAATAAAGAATTCAAAATACGAAATATTTCTATTCTTCATTTGGGTAATGAATTCAGGATGAATATGTCTATTTATTCTGAATTTATCATCTTCTGGCTCATCATCAGTCATAAGAGTAACTTGTTGCTAAAAATAATTATAGCACATATTTATTGGTTTTTACTGTGCTACATGTATTGTGCAAGGACCAAACTACATTCCTCAGACCTTTCAACAGCCATTTTAGAAATTAGGAAAAGTGGTCTTTGAGACCCTAAATAATGTGGTCAAATCACCTAACTAGGAAGAGAGTCAAGTTCAGCCAGACTTCTTCAGAAGCCAAATTTTAAACCATGATCTAAAGTTTCTGAACGTATTGTTCAAAATAGTTAAACTATTGGAGTTTTTAAACAATATACTAATTTTATAAATCAGAGAAAAATTAGGGTTAAAAAGTTATCATTATTAGGGTGATGTACAAGGGGTAACCAGGTACTCAGGTAATGAGTACATTTCTTTTTGAGTACCCCTTTTTTGAAAGATACTTATTTCTTTCACTCTCATACAATTTTTGCTTTCTTGAGTGGGAATAAAACGGTTAAAGTGCTTTTGGAGCATAGGATCTGTATATGCCCATTTTCTCTGAGTTTAGAATTAGCATATGCTATAAATGTATGTATATATATTAAATATTAGATTAAATATTGTGAGAATTTAAATTTACTGATTCCTAAGCACTTAAGGTATACAAGAATATGTCATCCATCCCCTCTGTTATTTGTTTTTTATCAAAACAAACAGGCAATTTTAATCCCCAAATCATCCATAGTACAATACATTTCTCTTAAGAAATAACAGTGGCAAACCCATCTGAAGTAAATAATTTTTGAATTTTCTGAAGATGTCTTTCTCTCCTTGGAGTTCCTTCAGAGTCAGTGGAATTCCTGTCTCACCCTAAAGTCCTGTCTCCTAGGAATGACTTCTTGTTATTTTTTGTATTTTTTGTGGAAATTAACATATCAGCTTTCTCCAGCATCCTCAGTTCTGAAGCCTATGCTCTAGTGACTATACAACAAATATTATGTCTGGTGACTACTAGTGTTCCAAGGACTTGTACTTTTTGGAAGACAGTACAGGGAGAAAAATACTGTTTGTGTACTGAGAGCATAGTTTCCCCAAATCTGAGGGCCTCCAAAGAACTGTGGAATATTTATGACATATCCTGGGGTCAAAGTCTGAAAACTATGCATATAGAAATGACCAAATTAAAAATAAGAAGCTTAATGTTCAAAGTCATCCTGCCAAAATAGCACACGGTCTGTGGACGTCTTCATTTTTCAACAGATTTTAATGTTAAAATTTAAAAAATAAAAACACTTGTAACATTTAGACACACTTGTAAGTCTCAACACATGACTTATTCTGGGCATCAGTGATTTGCCTAGCTACTCAGGAGACTGAGATCTGAAGTTTGTAGTTTGAAGCCAGTCACAAAAGTCTATGAGACTCTACTCTCCAATTCACAAGCAAAAAGCCAGAAGTGGAAGTGTGGCTCAAACGATAGAGCATCAGCCTTGACTGATTAGCACGTGCTAGCGCATGCATGCATACACACACACACACACACACACACACACACACACACAAAACCATATACTTTACTTTAGAGAACCTGTCTCTGTTCTCTTGCCTGCTTTCCTCACCCACCTTCACAAATCTACCTTAAAAATTACAATGAACTCATCTATATGTATTGTAAGTAATGAGTCCATTAACAAATTTACAAGCTTTTTGTTGAATGTTAGCATTTATTCCACCTTATAAACCCCTGGAATCAAAATGTACAAATATATTATCACTTGCAGCAAAGGGAGGTACCTGTGCAGCTTAGCAGGCATCAATGTAAATGTCTGCAATCGTAGACTGCCTGAAGGGCAGCGAGACCGAGTCAAGCATGTTCCCTATGTGCAATATGTCAAGGACAATACATCAACCCACTCTCCATGAAAACCATTTAGGGCTTGTTATTAAATAGTGGCCTGATTATGAAGAGGTGGACAAGTACTTTATTGAGTGGGATTATTTTGATACTGCACCTTGATAAAAGTAGCTTTGAAATCAGCACGTAAGCCTGATTTCTTCAATCCATCCAATGCATAATTACGTTTTGTCTGGTTTTCTTTTCAGAGGTAGAGATTGTATTTAGACTCTCGTTACCCAAGTACCAAACCCATTGTGAAGATTTTAAGATAGTAATATTTAATTCTCATATTAGCAAGTAATTCTGACAATGAGCTCTCATCGAAGTTGCAAGCAGGCTTAAATCAACATACCCAAAATCAAATCCATAATCTTCTCCCAATTTGATCCTTTGACTTTCCCATATCTATGAACATCAAACTGCACAGACAAAAAATGAGGAAACCTTAATATTCCCCTCTTCTTCTATTACCATTTCAGATATCATCGAAGTAAATTGATTTGTAAACCAAATACTTTTCTAACTCTGAGCCTTCTTGCTATCACACTTCTAACGGTATCTTCTTAGCAGCTCTTTCTCTTGTTCGTATGACTAGACCCTAACCAATTCCTGGAATTTCGTCTCTCATAGGCTGCCCTTTCATATCTTTTCTCTAGTCACCTGGCATTATTCTCATTTCCAACAACTCATCATGGCACACTAATCTTCCCTTGCCTAGCTCCAGCTCTCCCAGTGCATTCCCTTCCTGTGAGCCAATATAGTTCTTCTTTAGGGAATTCTGTGGATCATCCTCTAGTCGTGCTCATCATCTATTGTGATACACTGTGACTTTCTCCAATAAAATCTGTGTAATTATTGATTAATGCTTGTATCCCTATCTGACTGCATTATGATTTACAGGAGGCTGTAACTTTTTTGTTGTTATTGTTAGTCATATTTCTATCCCTAGTGATTATAGAGGCTTGAATTAAGAGTTATTAAGAGTCATTAAGAGTTATGAAGAGTAATGGAACTGGACATTAAATAAAACTCTACTAAAGAATTAGATTGAAAGAAGGACCACTGAGTATCAGTTATAGAATGTCATTGTCTCAGACAAAGGACCCCAGACCAGATCACTTCGTGACAATTCTTTTGAGTTTCTTAGGAACAATCACAATATCATGTATAGTGAACCTTGCAAACAAACTGCTGCCCTTTCAAACCTGTTACCCCCTTCCTAGCCGAGTACAGCCTCTTTCTTGATAAGGAGAAATCTTTGATAATCAAATGGCAGGTTACTCTAGCTATCCATATTGTCTAGGACAAAGCCAGCAAAGTCCAGGTTTAGAATGTCAAATCACAAATGTGTGACATTCTCTTTTTCTCCCTAGTGAAACACTGCTCCATATTTTAAATATTTTGAACATTTTTGTCTTAAAATGTATGATGCATATTCCTTGTCAAAGGAAGGCTAGTCTCTTCTCAATAACTTGTCATGTGGTAATACTTTCAAATGATCTTTAAGAAATGACCATCCTCTGCCAGGTGCTGGTGGCTCAGACCTATAATCCGAACTATTTTGGAGGCTGAGATCTGAGGATTGTGGTTCAAAGCTAGCTGGGGCAGGAAAGTTGGGGAGACTCTTATCTCCAATTAACCATCAGAAAATTGGAAGTAGCACTGTAGCTCAAAGAGGTAGAGCACTAGCCTTGAGTGAAAAAGCGTAAGGCCAGTGCCCAAGCCCTAAATTCCAGCCCTACAACTCACACACACACACACACACACACACACACACAGGAAGAAAGAAAAAGACCATTCTACATTATGGAGTGCTTAGTGGTTAATGAAATATCTTTTATTGGTGTTTCATCCTATTTTCTAGACATCTTTTACCATAAATTCGATCTCTTTGTCAAACTGTAGTCCTTTAAATACTCCCACTGGCATAAAAATTACTCCTGTAGTACTATATTTTCCCCAGATTTTCTTTTACAGTCCCTTAGTGAACCATGGATTGAAGGACTTTGGGTACTTTTTTCTATTCCTATTAATATACAGGGATTACAAAGTCAATAACAATATGCAGAGCAGCCCCCAAATCCAGAGCATAAGCTTACAAAACTGTCTCCTCCTAAAAACCTATCAGACCATTAGTTTCCCATACTGTAAAACTTGTTATTTCATTTATAACTGACACACATATTTGCATGTATTTGTGGTGTACCATGTAATGCTTCAGTGTAATGGTGTAATTGTGTAATGGTCAAGCCAGGATTCTTACCATATCCACACCCTAAATGTTTATCTTTTTTGTTGTTGTTGTAAGAATATTTGTGTTCTTCTCTTCCAGCTGTTTGAAAATACACTATGCAATGTTGTCGAGTGTCATCATGCCGCTGAGCACTTAGAACACCAGAACTTGCTCCTGCTGTCTGTTACTCTGAACACACGGATCTCTTCCCATCCACCTCCCCTTTCCCTCTTCCTAGCTTCCAATGAAACAATTTCCTCCAGGAATAAGAGATTTGTGTGTGTGTATGCTGGTTCTGGGGCTTGAACTCAGCGTGGGCACTGTCCCTGAGCTTCTTTGGCTCAAAGCGTTCTACCACTTGAGCCAAAGCGCCACTTTTGGCTCTTCCTGAGATTATTGGAGGTAAGAGTCTAACTAAATTTCTTGCCCAGGCTGGCTTCAAACCATGATCTTAGCCTGCTGAGTATCTAGGGTTAAGGCTTGAGCCACAGATACTTGCAAAAGTCTGTGAGACTTACATATAGTGACATAATTTGTTTCTTTACGATCTTTACTTCAGTGGTAGTATGCATTTTTTAAGGTAGTTCTATAATTTTTTTAGCAATATTTACTTGACAGTTTGGTATATAACTTTAGTTCATATTTTATAAATATATTCTCCAGGTAATACATTATTTTAGTGAAAGAACTTTGTATCAAACACTAGCATTGTTTGTTGCAAACTTATTGGCAATATACATTTGACAAACACATTACTTAATGTTAGGTGTCTGGAATTCTCATCTTAATATTGTTTGGATGCTAATATCTAGAGCTCAACAGACCTCAATTTTCTCACTTGTAAAATATATCAATTCTTATTCTTAATGTATTTACAAGGCTACTTTAAAGATAGACTTAATGGAGCTCTAAATACCTTTTTTAAAAAAATGGTTTTAAATGCTAGGAGCCAGTGGCTCATGCTTGTAATGCTAGCTACTCAAGAGGTTCAGATCTGAAGATTGCAGTTCAAAGCCAGCCAGGGCAGGAAAATCTGTTAAAACTCTTATCGCCAGTAAACTACTCAGAAAAAGCCAGAAGTGGTGCTGTGGCTCAAATGGTAGAAAGCTACCCTTGAGCACAAAGAGGCTCCAGGACAGCACTTAGGCTCTGAGTTCAAACCACAGGGCTGGCCAAAAAAAGAGTGGCGGCGATTTTAAGTTTTAAGGCGGACACTTGTGGTTCATGCCTATAATCATAGCTACTCAGGAGGCTGAGATTTGATGATCAAGGTTTTAAGCAAGCCCTGGCAGGAAAGTTTACGAGAGGTTAAGCAAAAATTGGTGCCACCCTTGGGTGCAGAAAGCTAAGTCTCAGACTCTGAGTCTAAATCCCAGTACTAGTACACAGAAAAAAAGAATGAACAAAAGAGTGAGAGAGGGGCGGGGAAGGAAGGAAGGAAGGAAGGAAGGAAGGAAGGAAGGAAGGAAGGAAGGAAGGAAGGAAGGAAAGAAGGAAGGAAGGAAGGAAGGACGGCAGAAAGGCAGGAAGGGAGGAAGGGAGGAGGAAAGATTGATTTTAAGCAGTTGATTTTAGATTCTATATTCCCACATCCACGAAGTTGTATTTCAAGCTCACTTTGCTCATTCCCATTTAATTATGGTTGCTTCTGTATGCATTCTCCAAATCAAGAGACGCCTGACAAGAGGACTCATCAGTGACATCAAGGCTAAAACTCAAGTTGTAAGCCCTGGAGTTGTGGCAGCATTTTGGAAAAAGATATTGAGCAAGACATCTTCAAAGGCAGCCTTGGTGTCAGGATATGCTCCAATGTAGCAGGGATGCCAGGATATGCCAATTAGCTTTTCTTCTGGAGATAAATGGGCTAAGTGTATATGGATAGATTGGAAAACATTTTCAATGTGGAAGTTTGAATGAAATGAATATGAAATCTTGGGTGACAATGTTTGGTGAGGATTAGGAAGGAGGAAGCCAGATTCACAATTGGAGGTAGCCAATCTCCATTTTAGAAGCCTGGGCTCCCTGGGGGGCTTTTTAAATGCTGACAAAGGTCTAGCAGACTTCAATTGGGCAGTCTAATGTTTCTTTCTTTTACCTGTTGCGCTGATGGAATATCAAAGGAATGATTCTTTCTTGGATTTTGAAAAACAATTGCTCTTCCAGACTAAAAGCGCTATCCACACCATGAAAGTGCTATTTAGGAAACAGTTTTTGTTGTTGTTTTCAAAAGCAGTGAACTCATTAGAAGTGTTTTGAACTGGAGGAAATACACCAAAGTGATGATAGTGGTCACTCTTTGGGACTTGCCTTTTTTATTCTACTTTCTGAACACTCTACTCATGTGACTATTTCTCAATACTGAAATGAAAATTTAAAAAAAAATTCAAAGGCAGTCTTAATACTCCAGGGATTAACCCTTCAAACAGCTTTCATTGTTCTGCTATCAGGGAACCTAATTCTAGCTATGGTAAAAGCTTCTATTTCAATTAAAAACACCAAGATAATGTTTTAATTTCCTATCATTATTTTTGCTTTTTTACTTTACTTACTGTCAACATGTCTTCCCTTTATCAGAGTCTAGATTTCAACTTTCAGAAAATTGTTCCAAGACTTTAATGTGCAGAATTCCATTTTCCCATCCATTTTAATTTCCTTTAGCAATGTAGCACTTCTTTTCAGCTTGCACATACAGAAAAAGCAGAGAAATTTCTTAACACCCCTTTGGCAAATCACATGAAAGGCTGCCACTGTTTCTAGTTACATGCTTTAGGCAAGCTATATTTCAAATAATGAGCTCCAACCCAGAGGAAAAGCAGAATGTTTTAAAAGTCCTTTTTAAGCTGCTCTTTCAAGTAAGATGCACTATGGAAAGCAAACCCTAGCCAAAATTATATCAATTATATGCAGTAATATACAAGTAATGTATATCTCAAGAATCCTAGTAACAGACTTCAAAATATTGATTCTTAGAAAAATGTCAAAATGCACCATACTTTAAAGTAATATATTAACATTCACATATGCCACATACATTTTTAGTAAAAATAAAATCATATGTCTTATGTCAGATGCAACTCAGAAAAAGATTTCAAATCTCAATACCTACAATTACTTTTATTGAAGTACTAAATTTGAGAGCAATAAGTAAGCTTGCATGGAGAAAATTTACTTAGTTTTAGAGTTAAAATATTTTAAAAATATTCACAGTTTTCTAAGGTTTACTTTTGCTTAGGATGCAAATTACAATGTATTTAAAACATGAAGCAAAAAGAAGACATATATACAATTCTAATTGTTAATTCAATTTAAATTATCTTATTATATTTATAAATTGATATGTTTAATTGGGATTACTTTGTACAACTACTTAAAAATAATAAAAAGTTAAAATAAATTTAAATTATTTTAATTAAAATTTTCTTTTTAAGCAAAAGAAAATTCTTCTTTCTAAACTTTGAAATTAATAGAAAATATCAGGAGCAACACAATGCCAATAACTTGAGTTATATGATATGGAATATGTTTATATATGAACTTAAAACAGAAACTTTGTAAAAATAGACTGGGAGTTTATATTAATTTGTTTATACTAATACATTTTTTTCTGTTCATTCTGAGCATTTCCTGAAACTTGCCCTTATGTTTGTTATATCCACCAAGTGACTTCTAGTTTTCAAACACATTCTTCCTTTTTCACCAATAAGAACGTATTTGCTCCCATTTGTTAGGAAATGGAAAGGCTTGGAAAAAATTATATTAAGTGAAGTAAGCCAGGCCCAAAGAAACATAGGTCCCATGGTTTCCCTTAT
>NW_012267326.1:745759-787965 GCF_000151885.1 Dipodomys ordii
TTTCAAAGATATGGATGAACCTGGAAAAAAATTATGTTAAATAAAGTAAGTCAGGCCTAGAGAACCAAAGGATACACATTTTCTGTCATATCTGGAAATTAATTTATAAATATACAAATACACACATGTGAGGTTGTATGCAAGTTTACACACCAATATATTTGGGGGAGAAATTCCCCCAATTCCCCCATTTCCTGTTGCAATTCCTTAGAAAATGTCACAGTTCAACAAAATAAATACCAGGAAACGGGTAGTTGGGATGTGTGTTGGAGCTGGGAGTGGGAGAGGAAGTCAAAGGAATAAACTGGACTTGTTTTTTTTAATCAAGTCTCTACATAGAAATTGTCAGAAATTAGATAAACACTATTTCTTGCTTAAGGTATTGCATACTCTCCAGTCAGTTTCCTCAACTCCATTACAACTCTTGAGATTAATAGGTAGCATTTGCAATACCCACCTTACCTTCCTCTCTGCAGTGTTACAGGATAAGTTAGATAGCCTTTGGGGGGAAAAAAAAAGATGTCGTATTCTCTTATGTCAAAGCCATAGATGTCCAATGACATTTCCCTTCCAACTATGTAATTACATCTAACCATAAAATTAAGCAGAACAGACTGTATACCTTCTCTGAGTTACAGTTTTAAGAATTAGATATACTTTCTACATTCTTTCTGTTTTTACTGGCTGGGTGCAGAATGCTTGAAAGCCTTAGGGGATAGTTAAGTTGATCAACTATCCTGCTTTGCCTAGGCCTAAGGGAATTCCTGGACTGTGGGACTTTCAGTTTTAAAACTAGGATCATACCAGGGAAAATGTTCGTGTTAGTCACCCTAAGAGATATTCACTGTCGAAAACAACTGTGTTGAACTGTTAACTAGGAGTAAGTCAGTAAAATGTTGAAGTTACTTTGTTGTATAGGTGGAAAGGTGTGATACTTTCCTCACCCATCAAGTCACAGCCAATCCTCCCGTAACAAAACAGGAGTTAGAAAGAGAAAGGCAAATGAAACATTTTATCAAAGTGTAATGTGACCCAAGGACCTTCAGACATGAAGACTCCTTTTCCAAGGGAACTTTCTACTTTTATGCATGGATTTGAGAAAGAATGGACATCCCTGTAGAAACATATTAGACAAAAGTTTATAATCTCGTGGTAATAGACCATATATGGGCAGAGAAAACCCAGCAAGGCCTGTCAGTTCAGATTCCTGTTGGTCTCTTTGTATAGCATTCCTTCCCTCAAGTAGGAGTCAAGACCCTCTGGAATAAGGGTCTTTGAGGGAGAAGGAAGAGAGTAACTTTTTGGGATTTTATGACTTGCTTTGAGGGAGAGTTCTAATTCTTATGACTGACCTTGGGGGAAGAGGAATTCTTTCATTTTGTGACTCTTCAGAGGGAGACAGAGGGTTGAGAGAAAGAAGGATGGAGAAAGGTGAAATACATTGCTTTTGAGGCCCATATCATTTCTGGTACTTTAAAGTACTCAATATGCAAAGCTCCATCCTTTGGGCACTATGCTTTGAGCCTATAGTTGTAATCCACTAGCATTAACTTAACTAATGCACACTACAATTTCTTCTTGCTGAGTGGCTTTGTTGGGACAGGTGCCTGTCATCCAGAGGATATAAAGAAGTAGGAGTCCTTTTCCTACTGTGTGATTTAGAGTATGTTCTTGGCATCATTTTCTAGTTCAAGTAGATTTCTGGTCCTCAAAATGTGTTGTAGCGATCACAAGGCTCCCTGAAATTCTTACAGAATGCCCATGAGGGCAAAACATTTTCTTGTGGTAATACTAAATGTTACTACCTTTCTATCATTCTCCAAGGAATATGTAGAAGGATTTTTCTGAGGCTACAAAATGTATGATTACATCATGGCTGTGGTGGCTGGTGGATACTATGCTTGTCCTTTTAGTTTTGTTATAGCATTTCTTCCTTTTAATTTCTAATACAGTTAACATTATTGAAAGTAATAGAAAACAAAAGCGCTTTGAAAGCACTAAGGTTTTGTTTGCATTTTGTTTTTGTGTTGGCCTTGGAGCTTGAACTTCAGGTTCCTGGGCACTGCCCCTGAAATTTCTTTGCTCAAAACTAGTGTCTTACCACTTGAGCCACAGCTCTCCCTCTGGCTTTTTGGTGGTTAATTGGAGATAAGAATCTTAGGGACTTTTGTTTCCCATCTGGCTTAAACTGTGGACCTCAGATGTCAGACTCCTGAGTAGGAAGGATTTCAGGCTTGTACCACTGGCACCTAGCTCACTAATAATTTTTAGAAGCAAAAGAGGTCCTGTGGCTAAAATTTTGAAAACTGTCAAATTGTTTATAAAGTTTTATGTAACTTTCTAAATGTATGAAGGGAATTCATCTTTATACCTGTGGAATGTTTATATGCCTTTTTTGGGTGGGGGAAGGTCTGGTCATGGGGCCTGAACTCTGGGCCTGGGCGCTGTCCCTCAGCTCTTCAGCTCAAGGCTAGCGCTCTACCACTTGAGCCACAGCTCCACTTCCGGCTTTTTTCTTTTTGCTTATGTGGTGCTGAGGAATCGAACCCAGGGCCTCAGGCATGCAAGGCAAGAACTCTACCTCTGAGCCAACTTCCCAGCCCCTTATATGCCTTTTATCTTCTTCTACATCTTAAACTGTAGTTGAGATTAAAGTATTTTGGAACCCAACCTTCAAAGAACTCTTCCTAGGAACTTCTTATTTTATAAACCAGAAATTACAATAATTTTCTTTTTGTGATGTGTGTCAGTTGCCTTCAACAAATCATTAAGTAGAATAATAAAATATTTTTTCTTTCATAAGAAAGATCCATTCTTATTTCAGATGAGTAAACCAGATGATTATCAACAACCTTAGATTTATTCTCATGTACCTCCAGGCATTTGGATGAAGAAACTTCTTACTGCTGTTGGAAGCGAGCCAGATACAAATTTGATTCTCTCTGTCTTTTTCTCTTTGTGTTGTCTGTGTCTGTGTCTCTCTCTGTCTCTCTCTCTCCCCTCCCTTTGTCTCTCTTCCCCCTCCCACCCCCGTCTCTCCCCAACTCTCTCTGTCTCTGTCTCTGTCTCTGTCTCTCTCTCTCTCTCTCCATATTATGTTTCAATAGCTTTACTCTTTGACTTTCTGTGGAACCTTCCAAACACAGATAAACTTTGGTCCCATTTCAACTCCAATTGATACAGTTGGACTTACAATTACAATGTACTTGTGCTTACATTTCAGCAACTCAATTATAGCTCCCTCTTCCAGAATGATCACTGTTCTAGATAAACTATCCTGTGGGATCAAGATCCAGGTGACTCCTGGCAAGAAGACTCACCCACCAGCCAATCTGGATGTGAGATGAGAGCCCTCTTTATGCTGTAAAACAGATTTGCACAAGGATAGATTGCAACACTTCCCTTTAATCTGTTAAAGAAGTGACTCAGAGAAATACTTCCTTGAAAGCCAATTTTTAAAAAATGTTCACTGCTAGTATTTTGAATTAAATGCCCCAATTATTTAAATTTACTGAGCGTTGGTAAATTTAGAGAGAAATCCAAGATCTATTATCTGTTGAAACACATACCCCAGAATTAAGCTCAAACTATATTGTCATTTATTATTATTTAAATTATTTATAATGCTTCATGATATATTTTATAAAAGTAATGAAATGGTATCTTTAAAAGTTACTTTTTAAAAGACTTTCATGGAGAGAAATGAAATAATGCTGATTTTTAAAATAAAAATACAATTTCAAAAACCCAGACATTATGGAGTAAATATGAGAAAAGTCTGTCTCTGTGTGAAGAAATAGATATACCTCTATATTCAAATGTACCAGAAAACCTGGAAAATTGTACAAGTCTCTCTGAACTCATCTTCCATTTGAAATCAGTTTCTAATAAGTGGGAAAGACTTTACTCACTTATGTACATTGCTTTCTGAGCTAACAATAATGATACTGTTAACTAAAATTAGGATATTACTATGCCCTGGACATTTGATTTGCATCATATCATTAAATAAAAGTAGTTCCAATTTACAGATGAGCAAAATGAGACATAGAGAAGTTGAGTGACACAGGTAAGACAGCAGCAGAGACAGGATTCAAAACACCTGCTTTGTATCCTAGCATTCTTTAACCCCCAAGCTCTTCGGGATTGTAAAGAAATCACTGAAAACCTACTTTGCAACTTTCCTTTCCATCTATATCTAAAGCTATACACAAGAACTTTTATAGCAATTTGAATTAGTTCAATAGTCCAACTGAATAAATTGCCTTTTAATGTAAGCTATTCTTTTGTAGTTGTCATTGTGCCAGTACGAAGGCTTAAACTCAGGGTCTGGACACTGTCGCTTAGCTTTTTCACACAAGGCTGGCACTTTACCACTTGCACCACAACTCCACTTCCAGCTCTTTGATGGTTAATTAATGGTAATAATTTCATGGAGTTTCTTTTCCTGAACTGGCTCTGAATCCTAATTCTCAGCCTTCTGAGTAGTTAGGATTGCAGGTGTGACACACATGCACCAGCAAATGTAAACTAACTCATTTTTATTAGGAGAATGAGAGCCAAATACAGGATAAAACCTGTTTCATTTAACTTGACTCATCTCAATTTAGTTCATGTTCCTTTTTATTTTAGGTCTGAGACTAGGCCTCCAAATTGGTAAATGACACTTTAGCTCATTGCTACTGCTCTACCAATTGAATTACGCCTCCAACTCCTAGTTCATATTCTTGAACATACATTCTATGTTAGATTTAGGGAGAGAAAATGGAATTCACACATCAAAAAAAGGCTTTAGCTCTGCTTGTCAAGAACATGAAATAACAGGACCAAAGGTAGGGGCAACAAGTAGACCAAACTGTAAGTTCAAGTTCAAAGTTAGCATATGCTGGGTGCCATAATACTCTGAAGCCAGGTCAGAGGACAGTTCCAATAGAGAGACAATAAACTTGTAGGCAAATGTGCGTCTTTATACTATATATTCCCAACCACAGGAGACTTAATATATATTCCTGATATAGTAAAATCTGGATCTGGACAAGATTCATAGAAGCAAGAACTTTTGACTTTGAGAAAGCAGTTACGGATTAGGAAAAGGAATTAGAAAGTTCAAGCTTGAGGCTCTGTTGCCTAATATCTCTGAGTGTTTCTGCAGCTTTCTCAATTTCTTTTGAGTTTGTTTGTTCTGTTTTGTTTCTGCTTTTGTGAAATAGTTGAAGTGGCCCTCGTTAATAACCCAATTGTAATGATTAGATAAGATAATCCGTAAAGGCTTGGAGAAACATGAGAATACTGGTCTTTTCATATGTCTTTTCAGAACACTGTGTGGGGGCAGATGCTACTAATAGTATTCCCACTCCTTTCATTGAATGCCCCTCAGAGCTTTACCACCGCATTGCCCACAGACTCATCTCCACCGCTAGAATTTGGGTTGCTCTTGCCCAAGGGCTTACTGAGGCAGACAACTCTTGGCATTTTCTCTCAAAATAAGCTAAAATACTAAAAGATCAACATTTCCATATGGGTCTATAATCAATGACTAGAGAAGGTTGGTAATAAAGATCTCATCTTCATTGCCTCTTGGGTGAGATCACTAGAAAGCTGATAAGTCTACATTGGATCTGAGAGTTTCCTTAAAGAGATTGATCACTAGTTGTTTATAGTGATAACTATTTCAATTGCTCTAGCTCATTCTTCTACTTCCTGTGTCACAAGCCCTAAGAGGTGTTTTCTAGGATTATCTCGCCAAAACCTTACTTGTGGTTCCAGAGGAAAGTCAAACTAAGACGATGTTTGTATGTGCCATAATTTTTTTTTTGGTGACAGTAATAGGTTTATTATTAATCCAACAAAGCATTCTACAAACTAGAGAATACTGTGTGGTGTTTCTATCTTTTTTCTGCATATGCCTTACACTTTTGGAAATTTTATCTTCACAGAAAAACTTGAAACAAGGAAAACAATAAGAGCACTGATTTCCCAGGGTAAAAATTCACGGTTCATACTGGGCTATAGTGTCTCACATCTTTAATCCTAGCTACTGGAGAGGTTAAGACCTGAGAATTGCAGTTCAAACCCAGCCTGGGCAGAAAATTCATGTGACTCTTATCTCCAATGAACCAGGAAAAAGCCAGAAGTGGAGCTGTGGTTCAAGTGAAAAAGCACCATTCTTGAGCAAAAAAGCTAAAAGAGCACCCAGGCCTTAAGTTCAAGCCCTATTATTGGCACAAAAAATTTTGAAGGTTCAGAGGTCACCATCTTACAATGGAGGAAAAAGAAAAGAAGACATTCCACTTAACAATAAAAATATTTGTTGTTAATTGCCAAGTACAAGTAGAAGAGGTTTTAAATTCCATGTTACTGGTGGCATGGTTCTGTTGATAGCATGCCCCCTAGTAGGCATGAAGTTCTGAGTTCAAACCCAAACAAAATAAATTCCATGCTAAATATTTTACATATGTAAGTCTACTTAAAGTCGAGAGACATAGGTTACTAGACATGGATAGGTTTAATTAGGATTTTCATCTAAAAAATGAGGAAACAAACTCAGGGAAGTTGCATAATTTGTTCAAGGATTTTCAGCTTGTAAATGGCAGGAACTATATTTATATCAGGTCTGTGAATTTAGTCTATGTATCAGTCTCTTGGTGCTTTGCTTACTCAAGCTACTGATACTTGGAAATGTTGTTTTGATTGTACCTCTCCTAATATACACTTGTACTTATGTTCCTTTGCAGCATTTAGACTCAATTTATAAATCTGAACCTTAAGGAGCCAATTAACTCATTTTTATCTCAAATCTCATATTTGATCATGGAGACTTTATGGTTGACACTGCAGTTTTCCTCTGATGTGATAATTTTATGCCAGAAAAAATTGACCTAGATAAACATTTTTATTTTTCTGTAACATAACCAGATGACTAAGGTTGCAGTATTAATGGACCTTTTCCAGATAGCCTAATGAAATTTCTGCAGTGAGTAAACATTAGATCAGGTTATATTTTATGAGAACAGATCTAATTCATTCTTTATTAGGTCTCCAGGATCATGTCTCCTACTAGGACTGGGACTGAAGGAGGCCACTCTAAATGTTTTTTTTTTTTTTTTTGGGGGTCAGTCATGGGGCTTGCACTCAGGCCCTGGGCACTGTCCCTGAGCTCTTTTGTTCAAGGCTAGCATTCTACCACTTTGAACCACAATGACCCTTCCAGTTTTCTGGTGGTTAGTTGGAGATAAAAGTTTCATAGACTTTACCACCTAGGCTGGCTTTGAACCACGATCCCCAGACCTCAGCCTCCTGAATAGTTAGAATTATAGGCATGAGCTACCAGCACCTGGTTTAAATATCTTTTTTGTTATTGTTGTTGTTGTTGGTTGTGGGGCTTGAACTCTGGGCCTGGGCGCTGTCTCTCAGCTCTTCAGCTCAAGGTGAGCGCTTGAACCACAGCGCCACTTCCAGTTTTCTGATGGTTAATTGGAGATAAGAGTCTCACAGACTTTCTTGCCTGGGCTGGCTTTGCACCGTGATCCTCAGATCTCAGCCTCCTGAGTAGCTAGGATTCTAGGCATGAACCACCAGTGCGTGGCTTAAATATCTTGTACTCAGTAAACACTAGAACCATATTTGTATTCCTTTTAGGCACTTTGCAGTGTTGTTATTGTTTAAAGATGTAAGAGCTAACTGAGGTGTGAATCTAATTATGTCCATGGTCAGTTGACAAATGAGTTATCCATGCAGATGGAAGTGCTAAATTCTCTCATTGCTTTTGCATATATTTATTAATCTTTGTTTTGTTTTTGCTTTTTAGGCTCTAGCCTAAGTATTAGAGATATAGCCACAACCCAGACAGAAACAAAGCATCTCCAACAAATAAAAGAATTCTGAAAGTCTGAATAGCAGACTGTATCAGTCCAGCTCTAGTGCAACAAACTAAAACAAATTTTGGTACTTTACAGAGAATATAGGGTATTAAAAGGAACTGTTTGTAAAGATCTTTGGAAGAATATTTGTAAAAACTACTCTTTAGGAGCATCTCTTAGAACACTCAGGACATACCCTGAAAGGGTGCTGACACATGAAAACTTGGAAGTGTCCTCTTCCATCTACACAGTTCCTCTATTGAAACTGCTGCGAAATGCCTACATACATATAGAATGGATAACTGAGTCTGGTATACGTGATTTAGGAAGACAGAGCAAGACACCACCATGACTGCTAATGTTTCTGTATCCAGTACTTCATTCATAGGAATGTGTAAACTGGCACAGTACAGGGAAACCTCACATTTTCTGATGGCATTTGCCAGAAGAAGTGACAGGAAGAACCAAGTTAGCATCCAGTACAAGAGCTGTAAGGTGTCTGCAACAAAGTGTGTACCATTCTGTTCTCTGCAAATTTACAGAGAGGGTGGAGTGGAGATGGAGTCAACCTATCACACCTAGCCCAAGATTCTGAATGATTTGGGGGAGGATGAAGCATGCTTCTTTGAGGAAGTGACATTTCAATCTGAGTCAGGAGAAATAAGCTGGAAGAAGGCAGCCAAGGAGTTGTAGATGGAATAATGTGAGAGAGATGGCCTCATGCTAGGAAAATGATTATGTTTGAGGAGTTGGATTATGAATGATAGAACAAAATGAGTCTAATTTGGGGAGGGTATGGTATCCACTGACGTCGTAATAAAGCCATACTCGTGTGTGGCTAGGCCGAGCATGTTAAAATTTTATTTTACTCTACAAGGAAGGGCAAGTCTTTGGAAAATTGAAGTACAGGAAAAAAAAATGATCTGCTTTATAGCTAGGAGGGTTAATCTTGCTGATGTATAGAAAATGCAGCCTACGTAGAAAGATTAGTCTACTGCTGTACAGAATAAGTGAAAAGATGGTGGCTTAAATGACAGTGTTGCCAGTGTGGTGGTGGAGAGAAGGGGAATCACAGGGATTGCATTTTGGAGGCAGGTTAACAAGGCTTGATGTCAGGTCCATTGACACAGAGGTAAGGCAGGAAAGGAAAGCATCTAAGCATGGCTCTCTAGTTCTGCACTTGAACATCATGCCATTTAGTGCAATGGCTAAAATGAATAGAGTAAGGTTTGATGCAAGATCAGTATCAGTACTAAGCTAAATGCTCAAGTTGAGATGTCTTTGAGCATCCACTCCCAGGTCTCCAGCATGTTGAGAAATACATGCATGGTGTAGAAAAATGACCAGTATGAAGATACTCATTTAATGAAGCAACATAACAAAGATTATGCATTAATATACACCAAAAGGAAAATAAAGGTAATGATAATGAAGTAGTAACAGACCATATAGTAGCAGTAATGATTCTGTTTTTTTCTTTTCCTGATTTTGTGTTTTTTTTCTTTTTCTTCTTTTCTTTTTCCTCATTCTTCCTCTTCCATCCTCCAACAAGTTCATACTACATTAGTTTTCAGGCTATTTGTTTTATGCTGCTCTTCAACCTTTATACCAGAGGTTCAGTGAGAAGAATGACTCAAAAATTTAAAATTGTGCTGATTCTGTGAAGGGTTAAGTCAGGTAAAAATTACAATAATCTTTTCTATAGTATTTTTTCTTGAGAGATGAGAGAAATTATGATATTATATGTATTATACTATATATCATATATATTATATTAAAGGATATTATATAAATTTATTTTCTTGTGGTCTTTAGTTGAAAGCCAAGCCCTTGGTTACTAAAAAGGAAAGAAATCAGTAATAGCAATATTTGGAGGGAGACATTAATGAGCTAACTACTTACAGTGCTAGTAATTTTAGAGAGAGAATCGATAAGAAGACAGTCAAAAAAATTATAAGGGGAGAAAACAAAACTAAAAATAAAAAACCCTGAGTAGAAAATTCATATGTAGATGAACATTGGCGGCTTGAGCCTATAATCCTGTCTACTTCAGAGGGTGAAAACAGGAGAATTAGTATTTGAAACAGAAAAGCCCATAAGATTCCATCTTCATAGAAAGTTAGCTGAATGTAGTGCCTATGATCCCAGCAATAATAGGGAATTTAAAGTTTGTGGATTACTACTTAGCCACACATTCGGGCAGGAAGCAAGATCCTATCTCTAAAATAACTATGATATACAAGGCTAGAGAAGTGACTTGAATGGTAACATACCAGCCCAGTTTGCAAAGCTCTGTTCAAACCCAGCATCACAAAAAGTAATAAAGAAAAGTCATGTATCCTAGAAGGTGCTGATTAATAATTTGTTTGTTTTGTAGGAAATTTACAGTCAAGTTAGAAGACAGTGGGATTCAATGCCATTCTGAAATTTCTATGTAAGAAAAATCTGGAGTCTGTAGAGACTAGGCTCTAAGAACAAACATTTTAAGAAAAGCAAGTTGAAGCTTTTTAACTTTTTAATTGTTTATATATTATTAGTACTGCTAGGATTTGAACTCAGGGCCTTGAGTTTGCTAGACAAGCACTGTAACACTTCATCCATGTCTCCAACATGCATTGCAATCTTAACTCTGGAATCACTTTTTCCATAGTTACAAGCACATTTAGATTCCAGGGTAAGGAATAATCTTCATATTATAAAGGAAGGAGTTTTAAGGTATTGAAAAAAGATGAGAGTTAGAAACTATTGTTGTAGCCATTTTGGAAAACACAGTCTAGCATAAGATTAAAAAAACAACAACAACAAAACAGAATGATTTTGTTAGGTATAGTGGCTTATATCTATAATTCCAACTATTCACCAGACAGAGCTATGGTATATCAAAGTTTAAGGCTAGCCCAGGCAAAGTGTGAAACCCTATCTCAATAAACAAGTCAGTAAAGGTGATACGTGCCTACAATCTCAACTACATAGGAGACATAAAAGATTGTGGTCCTCCATTGTAACAATGAAATATAGAAGACACTATGTTGAACACTATGTTGAAAAACGAACTTTACAATTTAGGCGGGGATGGGTGGTGTTGAGGGTGTGGAGGGGGGTAGGGGGGTCTGGAGTGTAGTTGTGGAGGTGGGAGGGAAGGGAGGGAAGGGAGGGTAGGGGAAAAACAAAGGAGGAGGTAACAATGCTTGATAGGAAAGTACTCATTACCTTGCTCATTTAACTGTAACCCCTCTGTACAGTATTTTTACAATTAAAAATGTATTAAAAAAAAAAAAAAACATTGTGGTCCTAACCCAGGTCTGGACAAAAAAAACAGTGAGACCCTGAGTTCAAACCACAGTAAAAAATGAAATGAGAAATCTTTAATTTATTTGTCTTTCTTGTTTTCCTCTAGTTTTAAAAAATGTTATTCAATAAAAGATGTTTTGAATTATGTTTTCTGTCTCTGTGGTTGACACATTACTAGCATACTGAATGCATTTTACTTATATGTGTTATTACTATATCCCACAGGAAAAGGTTAGTGTGATGATTGAAAAAAATCAATGATGATTTTCAAAATATAAAATGTACCAGAATAAAAAACAGTGGCTTGATACAGTACATTGACAACAACTAGGTCAGCAACAAAGAAGACCTCTTGACTCCATATCTTGGAGTTCGTGTTGATTAGCATCATTTTGTATGGTCATATGTACATAGCTATTGAGCTATTGTGATCCTCTGCTAGGACTATCCTAGACATAAACTAATTATTACAAATGAGGGAAACCTTACCTGATTTGGGGAAGTGATGGGGAATAACAAAATGGTGAAACAAGGACAGAAGATTACCCAAAGTAACAATGAGACTCACCAGACACTATGCTGAAAATGAACTTTATAACCTTGGGAGGGGAGAGGGATACTGGGAGAAAAATGAAGGAGTGGGTAACACTGTTCGACATGAAATGTACTTCTTACCTTACTTATGTAACTGTAACCACTCTGTACAGCACCTTTACAACAAAATAAAATATAATAAAAAAAACTATCTCTTAAAAAATATAACATGCCTACCTAATACTTTGTAGTACCTAGCATCTAGCAGGCATTGAGTAACTCCATTAATGAATATAATATCAAAAGACATTTGAACTGAACAGCAGAAAGATACATAATCCACCAATCTTTGCTTTTTGCCATTATAAAGTTTGACATTTTTATTCTGGAGTAACATTTTCTTTCATAGAAGGAAGTTAAGAATTACTATGAGTTGTATTAAGTTTGGGGTTAGAATTGATGTATGTAATTGGAAAAATAAAAGACTAAAAAGAAACATATTAATATTGACAGTGTATCTTAAGGTGGTAGGATTAAAGATATCATTTTCATGTTTTCCTTTTGCTCTTCTATGTTTTACAAATGTTAAGCAAAAGTACTTATAGAAAGAGAAAAAGATACTTTAAAAAGCAAAAAACTGCCGGGCACCAGTGGTTCCCGCCTATAATCCTAGCTACTCAGGAGGTTGAGATTTTAGGATTGTGGTTTGAAGCCAAGCTGGGCAGGAAAGTCTGAGAGATTCTTATCTCCAATTAATCACCAGAAAACCAGAAGTGGCATTTTGGCTCAAGTGGTAGAGCACTAGCCTTGAGCTGAAGAGCTCAGGGACATCAGGCCCAGGCCCTGAGTTCAAGCCCTATCTCACAAACACACACACACACATACACACACACACACACACACACACACACAATAAAAAAATAAAAAAATTAGGGGTCATCAAATTTGTTAAAAATCAGTGTCTTACTAATTTTAACACAAGACATGAATTATAAGTATGAGATCAATGACATAGTTAGGCACAAATAAAATCAATTAATCTATATTTTCCCTTAATGTTGGTATGAAATTTTGTGTTTTGAAGAGATGACATACTCACATTTTTTACTTTTACCAGTAAAGAATCTATGGCATCCCATCTACAAATAGATTTATGAAATAAGTCCTATTATTGAGATCACTTTCACTGCAAGATATTTCAAGTATTTTAACTTTCTCATTCATTCTCTGAATGAATCGGAATGTATTACCTTTATCATAATGTTTGAAAACTAAATGTGATGTCTTATGACCACTCTCTACCTTACAAAGAACATATATATTAGGCAGTATCTACAAATTAGTTGGAGGAATGCCTTCTAGCAATGTTCTTCTCCCAGCCTCCTCTGCGAATGGCTGATTTCAATGTGGGGGGAATGGGGTGGAATTTTGACTTTCTTATTTTACAAGGAAATTAAATGAAACCACTGGAGTCTCCTTCCTCGGCTGGAAAGCATCAGGCTCTAAGGGCACAGTTCAAAGAGTGAAGATTGCTGCTCCATACAAGAATATAAGAGCCTGTCTGAGTGGCAGGGTTCATAAAAGCTCCTCAAGAGTTTGGACCACTCCAGCATGGGTCCAAGTAAACATGTACTTAGAAGGCTGCTTGAGGAATCTTTTAGGTAGGAGAACCAGAATGAAGTTTGCTCCTTTTGGATGATTTTGGTTTACTGCAGAAGATAGCTGTTCTATTAAATTATAGAGATCATGAGGTTCTATATCAGGGTATTTAGTGGCCTATCTATACAGTGTGGGCCCCATCTTAATAAGTGATTACAAATAGTGGTGTTAAGCATTATATAAACATAGATATAATTATCTACCATTAGAATAAACCACTTATTCTGGTGGTACAGGAGATGGAAATAAAGACCTCACATGTGCTAGACAGTGCTCTACCTCTTGAGCCATACCTACAGTGCCTTTTGGCATTGGTTATTTTTGAGATAAAGTCTCACTTTAGGCCTAGGCTGGTCTGGGTTTTGAATTTCCTATTGCATTTCACAGTGTCTGTGGGGCTGTGCCCAGCTATTGTGCTTCCCTCAAAGCTGGGCTAACACATATGCCACTATACCCAGCCATCGGCTGAGATGGAGTCTTGCGAACTTCTTTGCTTGAAATGGCCTAGAACCTTGATGACTTGATCTCCACCACCCAAGTAGCTCAGCCAATGCATTCTCCCAAAATAAATCCTCCCAATTTAACGATTTTTTTTTTTTTTTTTTTTTTGTCGGTCGTGGGGCTTGAACTCTGGGCCTGGGCGCTGTCCCTCAGCTCTTCAGCTCAAGGCGAGCGCTCTACCACTTGAGCTACAGCGCCACTTCCGGTTTTCTGGTGGTTTATTGGAGATAGGCACGGTCTCTCCTGCCCGGGCTGGCTTTGAACCGCGATCCTCAGATCTCAGCCTCCTAAGTAGCTAGGATTACAGGCGTGAGCCACCAGCGCCCGGCCAATTTAACGATTATTAGTAGTAGTAGTTACTACAGATGTTTTTTGTTTTTATTAGTGAAAATTAAGAGGTTTCATTGTGCTATTTCCACACACACATTCCATATAGTTTAAACTAGGTCACTCAACTGCCCTTTCTTAAAGCCTCTCACTCCTCCCCCACCCCTTCTTAACAGGTTTAAGTGGGTTTCATTATGATTAATATATATGTGTATATATATATTACTTAACATAAATTGTATTCTGTCACCTTCTCTTTTTTCCCTTTACCTCCCACTGGTTCCCCACCAAATAGTCTTTTTTACAATCATGTTATATTATTTTTTTAAGGTATACATTTCTGCATATAAGCAAAAACAAGTGATCGTCTCCTTCTCCTCCTCCTTCTTTCTTTCCTTTTTTTTTTTTGTTAGTTGTAGGACTTGAACTCTGGGCCTGGGTGCTGTCCCTGAACTCTCTTCAACTCAAGGCTAGCACTCTATCACTTGAGCCACAGTGCCACTTGTGGTTTTCTGGTGGTTAATTGGAGATGAGAGTCTCGCAGACTTTCCTGCCCCGGCTGGATTTGAACTGTGATCCTCAGATCTCAGCCTCCTGAGTAGCTAGGATTACAGGCGCGAGCCACTGGCGCCCGGCTCTTCTTCTTCTTCTTGGTCAGTTGTGTGGCTTAAACTCAGGGCCTGGGCACTCATTGCTCCTGAGCTCTTTTGCTTAAGGCTATCACTCTATCACTTTGACCCACAGCTCCACTTCCAATTTTTGAGTAGTTAATTGGAGATAAGAGTTTCATGGGGACTTTTCTTCCTGGACTAGCTTCAAAAGGTGATCCTCAGATTTCAGCCTCCTAAGTAACTAGGATTGTAGGCATGAGACACTGACTCTTAACCATTTGTCTTTTCTGAACTGGCTTGCCTCACTCAACATGACTACTAATTTTATTCATTTTCTTAAAAGCTACATAAATCTTTCTTTCCTTCTCTTTCTTTCCTTCCTTTCTTACTCCCTCCTTCCTTCCTTCCTTCCTTCCTTCTTTCCTTCCTTCCTTTCTTCCTTCCCTGAGCTTCATTTTGCTCAAAGCTAGTTCTCTACCACTTGCACCACAGCACTCACTTCTGAGTTTTTGAGTAGTTTATTTATTGAAGGTAAGAGTGTCACCGACTTTCCTGCCCAGGCTGGCTTCAAACCACAATCCTCAGATCTCAACCTCCGAAGTAGCTAGGATTACAAGCATGAGCCACCAGTGCCTGGCAATGTCTTCTTTCCTTATGGCCAAATTAAACTCCACTGGGCACTTATGCCACATTTACTTTATCTATTCATCAGTTGATGGACACTTGAGCTGATTGCATAGCTTAGTTGTTATTAATAGTGTCTCTGTAAACATAGGTATTCAGGTTCTTTCTTGCATTTTGGCTTACATTCCTTCATATATATGCCTGAAAGAGATATAGCAAGATCATATGGAAATATACTTAGGGTTTTGAGGCTGTACTAATTTACACCCCCACCAACTGTTTAAGGTTTTTTTTCCTCTGCTCCCCATCCCAGATAGCATCAGATGTTGCTTATAATCTTGCTAATAGTTATTCTGACTGGAGGGAGATGGAATCACAGTGTCATTTTGATTTGCATTTTCTTTATGGATAAGGATGTTAAATATTTTTCATGTATTTATTGACCATTTATACTTCTTTTCAGCATTAACTGCTCAATTCATTCACCCATTTTTAAATTAAATTACTTGTTCTTTTGGTGTTTACTTGTTTTTTAGCTATAATGTTAGATGATTGCTTGCAAAGGTTTTCTTCTATTCTGTGGTTTGTGTCTTCATTCTGTTCATTATTTTCCATTGATGTGCTGAGGCTTTCTAGTTTGGTAAAATTCCATCGATAGATTCTTGCTTTTATCTTGTTAAGTATTAATTTTGTTTCCTTTGCTTACCAATATTTAAAAATTTTTGTATGATATAATAATAAAAAGTAATGTGGGTATTTATAAATCATTTTTTAAAATACAAGTAAGAAAATGAAAAAAAATACTTGTAATTCTGCTACTTAGAAAAAAGTACTGTTAACATTTTGTTCCTTAAACAAAAATATGTCCAAAGGGACATTAATTTGTTTATGATAGATACACCTGAACACCCATGTTCATTACAACACTTTGCAATAGCCAGGTTATAGAGGTAGCCCAGGTGTCCTACAACTGATGAATGAATTATGAAAACATGGTACAAATTCACAAAAAAGTATTATTCATCTACAAAGAAGAATAAAATCATGGTGTGTGCAGAGAAATGGATAGAACTGGAGAACATTATGAAGTAAGTCAGGTTCAGGAGAACAAATGTCATATGTTTTTTCTCATATATGTATGCTAGATCTTCAAGATAAAAATATACACAAGCATATACACAATTATGTCTACATATAGGGAGAAAAGGCTGGTAATTGTGACCATTGGTGGAGAATAAGTAGAGGAGATGATATTAGAGGATGAACAGTACCCAAATCCATTGTATCTGTGAATAAAATAGCAAAATAAAACTCACTGAAAACTGTTTACTAATAGAAGTGTTGATATTAATCAAGATGCGTTGTACATATAAAAAATAATAGGAAATAGTTGAAATGGGGAAAGTTAGAGTAAATGTGGTATAAATCTTATTACAATACTGTATATGCATGTATGAAATACCATAGTGAAATCCCTTTAAACAGTTAGCATGTACTTAAAAATAGAAGAACAGGCATAAGTAAAATAATTCCTGTCTGTAATGGAGGTATTAGCGGAAAGAGGAGGACAGATGCAAGGAGTTACTACAGTCAAATTATTTAATATACCTGTGTGAAAGTAAAACAATAAAGCTTGTTGAAACTGGTTTGGGAAGAAGTAAAGGAGATGTGGAATAATGACAGAGAAGTTGGATCTAATCAAAGTACATTGTATTCAATGTAGACATGTCAAATGCAAATCCCTGCACAAGTATTTGGTGCTAATACACATGCAATAAAATAAAATAAATTGGAAAAAATGAGCTTGTCTCTTACATACTATGTTTACCCTGTTCTTCTGTTTGTGAATAAAATAGTGAAGATCTTTCCATGTCAATAAATGTCCTTCCGATAGAGCATATCAAAACTGCATTTGCAGTCTCTCAGTGTATATTAACTAATGAGAAAAAATGCACATATTCACACATTGTTCAACACTGTAATAAAACGTGCAGTCTCTACTCAACGCCAGTGCTGGTCTTGCTAATATTGGTGACTATTACAGTTGTAAAAACGATTGGCAGTAAGGGTATCTCATTTTTATTTTATTCATCTATTTAAAAATTATACTACTTTAGGGGCTGGGAAGGTGGCTCAGTGGTAGAGCGCTTGCTTTGCGTACATGAGGCCCTGGGTTTGATTCCTCAGCACCACATAAGCAAAAAGAAAAAAGCCAGAAGTGGCACTGTGGCTCCAGTGGTAGAGCGCTAGCCTTGAGCTGAAGAGCTGAGGGTTAGCACCCAGGCCCAGAGTTCAGGCCCACGACCGGACCCAAAAAAAAAAATTATACTATTTTAAATTAGATGTACAAATGAGACCATATAATAAGGCATGATTTTTATTTTAATTAGCAGCTCTTGTAATTAATAAAACAGATCAATCTCCCCTACCCCAAATACTTATTGGAAAATAATCTTTGCTAGGATTATTTTAAAATTATACAGCAGTAATCGGAGTGGCATCTATATATATGGAGTGAGTTTATGCATAAACATTAGCATTCACCTTCAATCTCTATGACAAATCTCTGTAACAAATATATACTCTGTTCCCGTAGTGTAGTGGTTATCACACTTGCCTCACAAATATATACTCACTAGAACTCCCTTCTTATTTGTTAACAGATCTTCACTAATGATTTTTTACATGCTAAACCTTTTTCTGGATGCTGGTGGTGTGACAATGAGAATACAGGGCAAATGAGGAGGAGGAGGAGGAGGAGGCAGCAGCTGCCAAGGTGTGATATTGGTATAGAAGAACATAGAACAAGTAATGATTACAGAATGATGCTGTGAAGAAGAAAGCTGTTCAGTACCATAGCAGTATGATATGGGAAGATTGCCAGCTATTTGAGCAGAGACCTTAGAGGAAATGAAGAATGACTGATGCGCACAAGTATATGGGGATAAGCATTCTAGATAGAAGGCCAAGAAAATACAAAGGCCTGGGCCAGCAACATTCTTGTCTTAATAGAGGAATGGCGGGAACAATGAGGAATAGAACCATAAGTGTTGGTATAAGGCAACATCAGAGATGGAAACAGGGCCGGGCTTTATAGGACATTTTCAGTCAAAAAAGATGCCTGGTTTATTCTGAAAGAGGGCAGAGACAAGGAAATCAGAATGATTCTACTGAAAGTAGCCATATAAGTCCGTTCAGCTACCCAATCTGTCTTCTCCAGGCCAGATCAGGGGTAACTATGAGAAAGGTGTCTTCTGTGATGTCTGCTGGGTGCTAAGTCTGTGTCACAGGAAATCAAAATGCAAAGAGTGACAAGGCAGAATCAAGGGTGTCACCCTCTGAAGTCAATTTGACAAGCCTCGGTCTAGCACTTACAGGGCTGAGAAGAACATACTGGCAACTCTAAGAAAAAGCAAAAGCCACCAGAGATTTCAGTAAAAGTCTAAAAAAGAAGTGACAGACACAAATGTGTATTTTGTACAAAATTACTCCAGATTTAATCTCTGCAATGTAGTACATGGAAATATGTACATGTCAGGCAGAGCAATTGGAAAGGCTACTATGAATTCCATTTACCAGTTAATAATTAGCATAGTAGTGTCAAATAACTTTGCTTAGCTCCGTTATTCATAATCATTCTAAGTAGCCCCTGCTTGTTTTCTTCTTCTTTTCTTTTTCTTTTGGACCTGGTCCTGGGGCTTGAACTAAGGACTGGGTGCTCTCTCTGAGCTTCATTTTGCTCAAGGCTCATGCTCTACCACTAGAGCCATAGCTCCAGTTACGTTTTTTTAGAGTTTAATTGGACATCAGAGTCTCATGGACTTTCCTGCCTAGACTGGTCCAAACTATAATCCTCATATCTTACCTCCTGAGTAAGCTAGAGCACCACCGATGTCTGGCAGTCTCTTCCTCTCCACCTGCCACATGTTGGTACCTGGGTTTGAACTTAGGTCCTCATATTTGCTCAGCTTGCTTGGCTCACTTGCTCAGCTAGTGTTCTACTATTTGGTCAGGCCTCCAGCTCAGATATTTGCTGGTTATTTTTGTGATAGGGATTTGAGTTGTTGTTGTTGTTTTTCCCCAATACTAGCTGCAAACCATGATCCTTCCTCCAGATCTCAGCCACCTGACTATTTAGGTTTATAGGCATGAACTGAGCACCCAGATTTAACTTCCTTTTATTTACTTATTTATAAAAATTTTTATTGCCATTATAAAGGTAATGTAGAGAGGGGTTACCATTACTTAAGTCAGATCATAAGTCCATTTGTTTTTGGACTGTGTCACACCTTCCTTCATTTTCTCCCAGTTTTTCCCGCCCACCCCCACCTGCAAATTCTATAGTCATTTTCAACATAGTGTCTACTGAGTATCACTGCTGGATTTCTTCACCCTTTGTCCCTCCATTTCTTTGACACCATTTGTCACCCCCCCAAGACAGATAAATGAACAAGACAGAAGAAAAAACAACAACTCCATTTCCATTTCCTAGAATTAATTTTGGTAAATGCTATTTAACATGGTCAGAGGCACAGAGGCATTGTGCCTTTGGGATCCTCCCCTAAGAGCATCTTCCTTTGGTCTCATTGTCTGTGAATGCCTAGAATCCATCATTTGCTATGTCCCAGTGTATTTTAGATCTAGCATCCTCATATGAGAGAAAATGTACACTGCTGGTCTCTTTGAGTTTGGCTTATCTCACTAAATATGATTTGTTCTAGGTCCACCTGTTTCCATGTCTAATTTATTCTGTCTAATGGTAGGGTAAAACTCAATTGTGTATAAGTTCCACATTTTTTGATCCACTTACCTGTTAGGTTTTTAAAGAAGAGGTTGTTGTAAGTAAGAACCACACCACGCACGTGGTATTCAGGTAAGGGTAGGTTTATTCATCGTTCTGGCTAACACCAAGCCATGTTAGCACTCCACACGGTTGGGAGAGAGAGTGTCTGGCCCTGGGCTAGGCCTTTTCTAGGGTAGGGGCAGGGAAAGGTGTGGTCACATCGAATCCAGATGTGACCTCAGCAGATGCAGATGTGACCTCTTCCAGGTGTGCCAGTTGCCTAAGTAATGCAGGTACTGGACGGAGACTTTGCTGCGAGGAGGGTGGAGTCTGCTCCCCATCCAGGAGCAGACCTTACATTCCAGCCTTTTAATAATCATGAAATAGGGCACAGATTCTCTCTGGCTACTTCCTGGTGACAAGGGGCCTCGACATTAAGGGTAAAAGGCTGGAATGTAATCCCCTCCCAGAGAAGGCAGTGAGCAGCAGCTGTCCCTTGGTAGGTTTGAGTCTTTAGATGAAGTCTGGAGGAGGCAAGTCTCTTGGATGAAGTCTGGAGAAAGTCTCATGAGGCATTGAGGTGCTGGAAAAAATATCAGAGATTAAATAAATGGCAAGAGAAAGGACTTGGGCTGAAAATTAAAAATTGGATGACTTGACTAGAATGGCTAGTTCTTATCTCCTGCATTCCAGGCTGTCCTGGAGTTGGTAGAAATATCCTAGCTACTTCTGACAAATAAATGTTAAGGTCCACTCCTGGATGGGGAGCAGACTCCGCCCTTCTTGCAGCCAAGTCTCCACCCAGTACCTGCGTTGCCCAGACAACTGGCACATCTGGAAGAGGTCACATCTGCATCTGCTGAGGTCACATCTGGATTCGACGTGACCACACATTTCCCTGCCCCTACCCTAGATAAGGCCTAGCCCAGGGCCAGACCCGCTCTGTCCCAGCCATGTGTGGAGTGTCAACATGACCTGGTGCCAGCCAGAATGATGAATAAACCTACCCCTTACCTGAATACCATGTGCGTGGTGTGGTTTTATTTGGCCACCTCTTCTTTAAAAACCTAACATTATCTATTATAAGGCCTCTGATATATTTCCATAATTTAGCTATTGTAAATAGTGCAATAATATTTGTGGGGGTTTTGGTGCCAGTCCTGGGGCTTGACATCTTATGTATTGTTCAATGAAGGCTAGGGCTCTAACACTTGAGCTCCATTTCTGGCTTTTTGGGGGGATGCTTATTTGGTGATAAGTGTCTCACAGACTTTCCTGCTCAAGCTGTCTTTGAATCACAATTCTCAGACCTCAGCCTTCTGAGTAGCTAAGATTACAGGTGTGAGCCACTGGTGCCCATATTTTAAGTTCCTTTTAGTTTTTGCATTTTTAAGATTATTTTGAGAAAGGTGTATCCCCGTCAAAGAAAATAAAATATTCTTCTATATAATTCCTGATTTAGTTTTATATATCTTCATCTCTATTTCATCTGAAGCTTATTAACAAAAAGTGTGAATCAGGGAACAGAGCAATTTTACTCTCCCAACTGGTCGGTAATTTCTTGGTCATTGGCTAATTTACTTGCTACATTTATTTGAAATACTATGTTTTTGGGTGCTGTGCAATATGCATTAGTAGTCATACTCTGGGAAATGATCAGCTATAATTGCAATAATATTGTTATTTTACACAAATCTTATAAAACATTAGCCTCTCAGTGAATTTTCTCATTTGTCCAATCAGAGAGTTTTCTCCTCGCCCATCATGGAAATGTTTGAAATTTGTTACAGAGAATATCAGTGATCTTCTTAGATAAATTAAATCTCATCTTTTTTGTCTTTACTTTTTAATTTTTTTAAACTTTTTTTCAAATACTAGTTTTTGAACTTAAGACCATGTGCTTGCTCATCAGGCGCTCTACCACTTAAGCCACACCAATAGCTTTTGGCTGGTTGTTTTAAAGAATCTTACAGAGTTTTGTACCACGTCTGGCTTAAGCTATGGTCTGGTTCTAAACCTTCTGAATTGCTAGGATTACAGGTATAATCCAGTGTTACCAGGAATTTATTTTTTTGGTCTTTTTTTCTGTTTGGGAGTCCTTTGGGGGAGGGGAGGTGGGGAGAGGGAGAGAGATATGAAACCGTTTTTAAATATGTGTGTGAATGTGTATTGTGTGTGTGTGTGTGTGTGAGAGAGAGAGAGAGAGAGAGAGAGAGAGATTTGCAAGTGTTAGCACCCTCTGCTTCTTTTTGAAGAGGTGGTAGCTTAATTTCTTTGTCTTCACTACGGGGAAGCCGAGGTTTCCCTCCCTCCCAGCCCCTTGGCTAACTAACCAGAAAAAACCTACTTGTTGTGGTTAGGACCAACTTCATGGATAAACTTATACACAAAAATTTCCCAGTCTAACCAGCCTGAAATGACCTTCTCTGCGACTTTAAACGTTGACTGTATTCCTCCCATTTTATGTTCTGTTTCTCACTTCTGTAGCATGCTTTCCCTGAAAGTCCTTTATCACACCTCTTGCATACAAATCCACATCTCAAGAATGTACTTTTGGGAAATTCTATACATCGCAGAATCCAGTCAGATGACTCCACTGCAAAAAAACATTTCTATCAGTCACTCATAGACTTGAGAAACTATCAGTATGGCATCTTTATTAGTATCAGCCAGATTTTCCAAGCACTGAATTAAATGAACTTTAAGATCCTGGTGCTGTCAGTACAGTATTGCAGGCACAACTCATAAAGAACATGAAGTTATTTATTTCTCTAAAATAATAAAGCATGTTCACACCTGTAATCCTAGCTACTCAGGAGGTTGAGATCTAAGGATTGTGGTTTGAGGCTAGCAAGGGCAGGAAACTCCATGAGACTCTTATCTCCAATAAACCACTCAAAAAAGCTGTAAGTGGCACTGTGGCTCAAGTGGTAGAGTGCTTGCCTTGAGCAAAAAGAGCTCAGGGACAGTGCCCAAACCCAGAATTCCAGCCCCAGAACCATCACACACACACAAAAATCAGCAGGTCCTAGAAATATCACCCCTGATCCCTGTATAGTCAGTCAATGCCATTTATACAAACTAAAATGGTATTTGAACATCTCTAAACTTTGAGCTTAAAAATGTTTCACATGTACTCCATAAAAAATGCAAAAGTATAAAAGTTTTGCACACATTTGAGATTTAATGCTTTATTAAATTTTTTATTATCTGCCTTCTCCCTCACTGTTTTATCTCTTCATCTCTCTCTCTCTCTTTTCTTCAGTATTTAAACCATTTCCTAAGTAAAGTTTGGGCATTGAATTGTTTTCAGAGCTTACCTATCAATAAAGGAAAGCAGCAAGGAACATCTACATAACATACTTTTGCATAGTTATTTAGCTGTATTTGTGGGATCAATACTTTGCAATACATTGACAAACTTTCTGTCAAAGTCTTACAATATTTACAAAATACAAAGATTAGCCAGGTACCTGTGGTTCACACCTGTAATCCTAGCTATTCTGAAGGCTGAGATCTGAGGATGAAGGTTCAAAGCCAGCCTGAGCAGGAAAGTCTGTGAGACTCTTATCTCTGATAAACTACTCAAAAAACACCAGAAGCAGAGCTGTGGCTCAGTGGTAGAGCACTAGTCTTGAGCAAAAAGAAGCTAAGGGAGGCTGGGAAGGTGGCTCAGTGGTAGAGCGCTTGCCTTGCATGCCTGAGGCCCTGGATTCGATTCCTCAGCACCACATAAGCAAAAAGAAAAAAGCCGGGAGTGGCACTGTGGCTTAAGTGGTAGAGCGCTAGCCTTGAGCTGAAGAGCTGAGGGACAGCGCCCAGGCCCAGAGTTCAGGCCCCATGATCGGACCAAAAAAAAAAAGAAGCTAAGGGCTAATGCCCAAGTCCTGTGTTCAATCCCCAGGACAGGCACACAAACAACACAAAAAACAAATAACATAGACCATTTTTCTTACATTATCCAACAATGGAGTCATAAAACAAATTATATATATGTTTATTCACCATGAACTCTCTTCCATGTCTACTATCTCCCATCTCCCTAATAATTGTTTTTTTTTGGGGGGGGGTCCGGTTGTGGGGCCTGAACTCTGGGCCTGGGCACTGTCCCTCAGCTCTTCAGCTCAAGGCTAATGTTCTATCACTTGAGCCACAGTGCCACTTCCGGCTTTTTTCTTTTTGCTTATGTGGTGCTGAGGAATGGAACCCAGGGCCTCATGCATGCAAGGCAAGCGCTCTACCACTGAGCCACCTTCCCAGCCCTAATAATTGTTTTTATAGTGTTATTATTTTTTACCTGCATTATTATATTTTAGTATTTCAATTCTCCTCTGTGACTGGGATTCATCTTTGGCTTAAGCCCCTTATTTTCCTTGGTGGTTTAGTGACATTTCTCAGTAGGTTCTGTTAGATTTTTGGAGACTGCAAAATCACACATTTTCAAATTTGTTATTTTCAAATCATGATATGAAATTGTACTTTTCCTAAGTGTCTGTGGAATGCACACACATACCTTACTTTTTCCTTTCCTTGGCTCAATTTATTACATTTTTTTGGTGTATAGTTAAAATCTGGCTTAATCTGCCATGATATCTTTTAAGTAATTAATTTTTTGAAATGTTTCACAAGGTCCATGCTTATTCATTGGCAGAATTGTTTTAATTTTTTAATTTTTTAAAAATTTTTATTTTTCTTTCTTTTTTCCCCTTCTGTTCTATTTCTTATAATTGTCTTTTAAGTAGTTGTACAAAGAAGTTTCAATTCAAACTATCAGTTTCTAACTACAGTGCATCTTGATCAATGTTAATTAAAGAAATTATCATGGTAAACACTTTCACCTGTTCTGCTGCTTTTAATAGCATAGTACATGGACCATCAATATCAACTATGGATCTATTTTAGAAAGCAACCAAGAAGAAATGAGCATTTAGTTCATGATTCCTGAAGAACAAGCCAAAGGTAGCTTTGAAACCTACATATTATGCCTTAAAACTCACAGAAATACATAGAAGAAATCAGTAATTTGGTATCCAATTTTATAGTGAATGGGTTTAGAATTATTTCTAGTGAAAAGAGTTCATTCTAGTAAATGTTGCACAAATTGGAACAAATAAAACCAGATGAAATGCCATATGAGATTATTTTTGCTACCATTTATAAAATTCCATTTCTGTTTTGCAGCATCAACCATCAAGGAAAATAACAAGATTATATTTGGGATGTCAATGACTTTTAATATCTTCCAATAAAAGGACTAAGATTACCAACAAAGAATGAAGATTTTACATCTTTGGTAACATATTTTTTTATTCTGTGTATATGTAGGTATTATTGTTTTAATAATGAGATGCAAGAACTCAACAACATTCCCTCATCTTCCTCTTATCATCATTTCATCCTTTTCTTTTTTGTCACCCTCCAAGCCACAAGTGCCATCCTTTTTTCTTTGTTCCTTCGTTCCTTCCTTTGTTCCTTCCTTCCTTCCTTCTTTCCTTCCTTCCTCTTTCCTTCTTTCATTTCTTCCTCCTTCCCTCACCCCTCTTTTTCCTTTCTTCTTTCTTTCCTTCTTTCAGTTTATTTTTTCTGTGTGCGTGTGTGCACGCACACACGTGCATGTGTGTATGAGTGTGTGCCAGTACTAGAGCTAGAACTCAGGGCCTTTTAGTCTTTGGCGTTTTTTGCTCAAGGCAAATGCTCTACCAGAACCACACTTCTGTTTCTGGCATTTTGTTGGCTAATTAGAGATGAGTCTCACAGACTTTTCTGCCCAGGCTAGCTTTGCATCTCAATCTTTAGATCTCAGCCTGCTGAGAATCTAGGATTATAGACAAGAGCCACCAACTCCCAGTTTTTTACATATGATGGATTTTTGTCTTGCATATCATGTTTTCTGACAACACTGACTTGGAAGGGCTTTTTAAGGGGATTTAAAAAAATATTTCAATGTGATATTTCCACAGATAAATAGCAATTTCCTTTGCAAAAGACTATTTAAAAATCTGATAGTGAGAAACTCCCACTGGCAGCCTACATATTTTCCCTCCAAATGGGCTGCTCACCTTTTGAGGTACTTTTTCACATGGTCTCAGTATTTATAAATGCTTTTGGTCCACTGTTGTGTTTTGTTTCTTAGAGGCACATAAGATTTAATTCTATCTTTCCAAAATATGTAAAACAGAGAGGAAAATACAAAGTTTGCTTTTTAAAAAGTTGGTTAGATAGCATAAAGTCTCAGCCATATCAAGGAACTTGATGTTTAGAGCTTCTGTCCTTTAGGCTCTCTTGGTCATGTGGATGACTCAGGAATTTTAGGTAGAGCAGGAATTTCTGTAGTGACCAATTCCATGACCATGGGCAGGATCCAATTTATCTCCCCTTCCTCCCCCTCCCAGAGTAGATCACACAGAGTTGATTGTGGGACCTTTTATTTACCTGTTTTAATGCAAACCTAGTAGCTAGAAAAATCAATGTAACTAAACCACTGGAGGCTGCTTGCAGATGTACTTCTTGACAAAGGGACCCATAGCTGTGGGTGATTGAGGGCCAGCAGGAAACTGCTTCACCCAGAATTGCAGCTTCTGTTGGGCAGCAGAAGATCCAGCAGCCTCTAATGGGTATGCTAAGCACAAGACCAGCAGTTGAGCAAAGGACTGACTTCAGTGTTCATATAATACCTAGGGAATTCCAGGAAGGATTTTACAGGAACCTGGGAATATGCATTCATAGGAACTAGTAGAGAAAACAATAGAAAGAGCCAGATATTTTATGCTACACTGAGCTTTAATAATATTTTATAATATACATTGGACATTTTCCCCCTACTACCAATCAAAATGTAATGAGCCATGATGCTGAAGGCTCACATGTGTAATCCTAGCTATTCAGGAGGCTGAGATCTGAGGACTGCAGTTCCAAGCTAGTCCAGGCAGGAAAGTCCATGAGACTCTTATCTCCAATTAACTAGCAAAAAGTCAGAAGTGGAGATGTAGTTCAAGTAGCAGAACATCAGCCATTATGCAAGAGTTCAAGGCCCTGAGTTCAAACCTGAGTACCAGAACCAACAAAGAAACAAACAAAAAAGAAAAAGGGAAAGTTGATGAGGTAGTATTTTGCAATTTTATTGTTTCTGTTTGTTTTTAGTAAAAACGTGTCAGCAAAGGCATACTTTGTTTTCTCTATATAAAGCCCACAATGGATGAATCTGGTGCCCCTGCAGGAGTCTAATCTTTCCAAGGGCCTCCCTGAACATGTTCCTCACTCACATCTCTGTGAGGCTGGCAGAACATGTATTATTCTCATTCAAACAGGATCAACTCAGACTTCAGAGATGTGGAAAATATTTCTAAGCGTGAAATGGCTAAAAGCTGGAGGGTACTAATATCAAACGGGTATTCTAAGTCCATGTTACTATTGATTTTCTACCAAATCACACTCTTCTGAATAACTTTTCATTACAAACTAGCTTGCATTAGTTTTTATAATCAGATGAAATATAGCACTGGATTCTCTATAAATTCACACCATGATTAAAATAGTTGTAATTGTATTAATGTATCATAGGACTTTCAAGGCACTTTTTAGATAGCCTCAAGAAATTTTGAAGATAAGGAACCAACCCAGATGCCCCTCAGTAGATGAATGGATCAAGAAAATGTGCTATATAGACACATCGGAATTCTATGCTTCCATCAGAAAGAATGGCATTGCCTCATTTGTAAGGAAGTGAAAGACTTGGGAAAAAAATTATATTAAAGGAAGCACGCCAGACCCAAAGAAATATGGGCTGCATGGTTTCTTTCTTTTGTAATAACGAGAATATATCTGGGATAGTCTTAGCAGGGATCACAATAGCTCAATAGCTCTGTGCATATGACCATATAAAATGATGCTTATCGAAATGAACTCCAAGAAATGCAAACAAGAGGTACTTTTTAGTGTACTGTTTGCCATTATTTCTTTTTTTTTTCTTTCCCCCCTTTGGTTTATTCCCTATTTTAACTATTTTTTTTAATTTCTGTACCCTTTGTCTTGCATATAAGTTTCTCTGATTTGGGGAAGGGAAGGGGGGTCATAGAAATGGTGAGACAAAGGCTGAATCAATGCAGTCGTGATACTCACTAGACACTATGTTGGAAATAAACTTTATAAATTGGGAGAAGGGAAGTTGGGGGGGAGAGTGGGGTAACACTGTTCAACAAGAAATGTACTTATTACCTTACTTATGTAACTCTAACCCCTCTGCACATCACCTTTAAAATAATTTGTTTTGAAAACAAGTGTTGAGGAAATTACTGCTACTGTACTTCATAAAAGAAAACTGAGGAGCAAAGAAATTGAACGCCTAGTCTAATTTTCTGCCCCTTGGGCTCTTACCACTACAATACATCATCACAGAAGTAATCCTTATTAAAATTGTCATGCATATTTACTGCAATGGTTTGTTTTATTTTAATTAATGAATTGATGCGTGTAATGTGTGTGTGTGCATGTGGTGTGTGTGTGTGTGTGTGTGTGTGTGTGTGTGTGCACGCACGCATGCGCAGGTGGGCATCAGTATTAGGATTTGACTAAGAGATGGGGCTCTCACCTTTAACTTTTTTGCTCTGAGTGCTTGCTCTACCATTTGAGACACACTTCTACTTCCAGATTTTTGCTCATTAATTGGAGGGGGAAAAAAAAGTGTCTTATATTTGTCTACCTGGCTTTGAACAGAGATTCTCAGATCTGTCTCCAGAATACATAGGATTACAGACTTGAGCTACCAGTACCCATAGGCTGTGATGTTTGTAAATTTAAATCATTTTTTTTCGCTTAGACATGTATTTTCCTGAACTCTTTCCAAAGCATTCATGGTGAACTCTAATCTAGTGTCTTCCATCTGTAATTAACTGGTTCACTGACTTTCCTTATTTAATACACTTTTATTGTATCAAGGTGTTGTGTAGTGGGATTATTATTTCATAAGTCAGGTAATGAGTGCATTTCTTTTTGGATGATGTCACCCCTTCCTTCACTTTTCCCCAATTTCCCATTCTTATCCCTGCGCACAAGCTGCATAGTTCATTTTCTACCTAGTGTCTACTGAGTACCATGACTGCATATGTTCACCCTTCCTCCCTCCATTTCTTCATGCCCCCCTCCAGTCCCTCAAAAGACACAAAAAGAAAAAAAAAGAAAAGAAAAGAAAAACATCAACCACCACCCCTAAGAATGGTTGAAGGTGTGGCTCCAGTGGTAAAGAACCAAACTTGACTTTCTTAGCACCCAAATGAGTCATGTTTACAAACCACAAGATGCTTTTGTTTATTTGTTACTATTGTTTTGTTATTACCACCATTTCATGCATGCAAGACAAGCACTCTACCACTGAGCCACCTTCCCAGCCCAATTACCACCATTTCAATTTTATCCTTCTTTAAAAATATGTCTAACGCCAGGCACTGGTGGCTACTCAGGAAATAGAGATCTGAGGATTGCAGTTTGAAGCCAGCCCAGTCAGAAAAGTCTGTGACACTATGATCTCCAATTACCTACCAAGAAGTTGCAAGTAGTAGGGTCCTAGTTCCTGAGCAAAAAAGCCTATATCCTCAGTACAAGCCCCAGGACCTGCATACAAATAAACAAATACAAATAAAAGTAGAAGAAGATGACAATGGTTATAAAAATAACACCTTTTAGATTGATGATGATTAGAAAAATAGAAAAGAGAATTTGCTTTGAAAATAATTGAGGTATGGGAACATAAACTGTTGATTGTTGGGCTGCCTGCAAGGGACTAATTCCTGACTGAGGTTTACTTCTTTTTTTTTTTTTTGCCAGTTCTGGGGCTTGAATTCAGGGACCAGGGGCTGTCCCTGAGCTTCTTTTGCTCAAGGCTAGCACTCTACCACTTGAGCCACAGCACCACTTCCATTTTTTTTTCTGAGTAATTGATTGGAGATAAGAGTCTTACTGACTTTCCTGCCCAGGCTGGCTTTGAACCATGATCTTCAGATCTCAGCCTCTTGTAGCTAGGATTGCAAATGTGAGCCTCTGGCACGCGGCTTGAGGTTTATTTTTAAGTAGGCATCCTCAAGCAGCTGCTGAGGTTATACTGTCATCTAAGAAGACAAAATAAATAGGGAAAAAAGTGGTTTCTTCCTTCCCATGACAGGTAGGAGATCTGTCACTTGTCTTCAATTCAACTGGGAGAACCACTTCCAGCAATTTATTTTCGCAGCATAAACCAGAAAACTTCCTTTGACTACTCAGTCACCGAAAGGGGCTTTTCTATAAAAGAACAAATAACGATTTAATTGAAAAGAAGCATTTTGCAGAGTAATTAAAGGGGCTAGTAAGTCTAGGAGCTGATGGCTCATACCAGAGGCAATCCTCTGAGATCTGTTGGTCAAAGCTCAAAACTAGCTCCTGTAGGCAAATTCAAGAGATTCTTATCTCCAATTAACTAGCAAAAAGTCAGAGGTGTGGCTCAAGTGGTAAAGCACCATCCTTGAGAGGTTAAAAGCTAAGCAAAAGTTTGCGGTTCTAAGTTCTGGCCCCAGTATCGGTACAAAGAAAAACAGGGTGGGAGTACCACTTAGAACCTTTTCTCATCATCTCTATGATTATTACATCCTGCATAAAATCAACGTTAAAGGTAGATGCTGGTGGCTCACACCTGTAATCCTAGCTACTCAAGAGGCTGAGATCTGAGGATCACAGTTCAAAGCCAGGCCAGGCAGGAAACTGAAAGCTGAGCTGTGGCTCAAAGTGGTAGAGGACTGGCCTGAATAACAAAGCTCAAGGACAGTGTCTAGGTCCTAAGTTCAAACCCCACAACTGACAAAAAAGAAAACAAAAGAAAAAAATAGAATCAATGTTATCCAAAGATTAGCTAAAAATTTTAGAGAGAAATGAAAGGGATTGGAATCAGTATGGTAGAAATTACTAGGATATAGACTCAAAGAATTTTAAGATATGTGGAGATTTAAACCTCAAAATTATAAATGGGAATACAGAGAGGACTAGAGATAAGAGATGAAACTACTCATTGATCTTGTATGCGCCTACCGGTTTCAAGGAGAAAGGATTTAAGGTACGCAGCACTTGCTCAATCAGGGAATGGCTGTTCAGTATTAAGAATATAAAGGAAGCCTGGTGCCAGTGGCTCCCACCTGTAATCCTAGCTACTCAAGAAGGTGAGAGCTGAGGATTGCAGTTCAAACCAGCCTGAGCAAGAAAGTCAAACTCTCCTGTTAACCACCAAAAAGCCAGATGTGGAACTGTGGCTCAAATGGCAGAGTGCTAGCATTGAGCAAAGAGTTCAAAGACAGTGCTCGTATGCGTGTGACTACAAATTATAATATGAGTGATAACAACAAAAATAGCATGGAACTAACCAAAAAATTGGCATATAGACAAATGGAACATAATAGAAGATCTGGAAATAAGCTCACACAGCTATAACTATTTGGTTTTTGACAAGTTATCAAACATGTATTTGGAGAAAGGCTTCACAAATGGTGTAGAAGTCTTAAGGTAGAATATTATCTCTTACCCCGAATAAAAATTCATTCAAAATAGGTCAGAAATCTAAAGGTAAGGTCTGAAACTTTGAAACCTATAAAGAAAAACATAGATAAGACCTTTGGCTATACAGGTACAATTAAAACCTTTTTGAAGAATACTCATGAAATAAGAGCAAGAATTGACTATTGGAATTGTATCAAATTAAAAACATTGTTCACAACAATTCTGTAATCTGCAGAATGGGAGAAAAACTTCACAAGCTATTCACTAGATAAAGTATTAATATCTAGGATATAGAAAGGGCTCTCAAATTAAACACTAAAAAGATCCAGTTAATAAATAGGAACATTAATTAAAGTTACTGACAGAAGAAATTCAAATGGCAAAAAAAACCCATCAGACTGTGTTCATCATCATTAGCCATAGAGGAAATGCAAATAAAAACTACATTGAGATTCCACCTCTTCCCTAGTCAGAATGGCAATCACGAAAACAAGTGAAATCAATAATGGAGCAGGGGGCTGGTTTACTTACCTCTGTAATCCTAGCTGCTTAGAAAGATGAGATCTGAAGATTGTGATTGGAAGCCAGCATGGGCAGGAAAGTCTGTGAGACTCTTATCTCCAATTAACCACCAGAAAACTGGAAGTAGAGCTGGCTCAAAGTGGTAGAGTGCTAGCCTTGAGCACAAAAAAGTCTCAGGGATAGTGCCCAGGCCCTGAGTTCAAGCCCCAGTACTGACAAAAAACAAAAACAAAGGAGGAGGTAACAATGCTTGATAGGAAATGAACTCATTACCTTACTTATGTAACTGTAACCCCTCTGTACAGTATCTTTATGATAAAAATATTTTAAAAATTACCTTTCAAAAAAGGATTTGAGTAAAAAGGAACTCTTTTGGGAAGGTAAATTAGTGTGCCCACTATGGATATCAGCATTGAGTTTCCTAAAAAGTTTAAAATCAGAACTACCTGCTACACCATTCCTGGGTAGATATCTTAAGGGATTTAAGTTTGCCTGGGATAGAGGCAATTGCATACACATGTTCATGGCAGTACTATTTACAATAGCCAAACTATGAAATCAACCTACGTGTCCTACAACTAATGGATACATAAAGAATATGTGACACATACATATATATATATATATATACACACACATACATACACATACATGGTACATGAACATACATATACACATCATAGAGTATTATTCAGCTGTGAAGAATAGTTGTCTCATTTGCAGGAAAATAGATGAAACTGGGAACTGTCATGTTAAGTGAAAGAAGCACAAGTGAAAAAGACAAATAATCGCATAAATGCCCTCATATGCAGAATCCACATCTAAAATAAAAAGAACAAAGAATGACATGAGTGTAAAACAGGAGACTTTTTGGAAGGGGAAACCATTGGGAAAGGAGAAGCACAATGTGGGGTAAATATGATCAAAGTACTTCATATACATGTATGAAAACAGAATAATGAAAGATGAGCATGCTGGCCCATGCCCATAATTCCAGCTCTTCAAGAGATAGAGACTGGAAGGATCACAGTTTTAGAATAGCCCAAGGGAAAAAGTTAGCAAGACTCTATCTCAATCAAAAAGCTGAGTGTGATGGCATGCCTCCATGGTCCTAAATGTGCAGGAAGTAAGTGTCAATAGGAAGATCAAAGTCCAACATGGTACTCAGCAAACACATAAGACAGTATTAATAAAACCACTAAAACAAAATGTGCTGCAGATATCGCTCAAGTATTAGAATACTTGTCTAGCAAGTGCTATACCTTGAGTTTAACTTCAGTAGTGTTCAAAAAAATGAAACCCACTAACAGTGGTTTCAAAAAGTAGGGAAGTGAATAATAAAATAATAAAGGGTATGAACTTTTTCACAGAGACCAAGACATAAAGCCTGGTCTCAATCCTACCACTTTCTAGCTAAATGATATTGGATAAGTTTCTTACCCTACCATGTTTAAACTAATGATTAATAAAATTATGTTCTAATAGCTTTATCATTCTCCTAGCTATAAAATCCAAATCTACATTATGCTCTCAATCCTTTCTTTCATCTTCTTTCCAAATTCCTCCTCTGAAATGCTGCTACTCTTTCTCTAAACCACAGAAGTGTTTTCTAATTGCCTCTCCTATCTTTTGTCCAGTCTATTGTATGCAATAGCTCTGGACATATTTTTTTCTTTCAAAGATTTCTTCCTGCAATATTCTTTTTTTGGGTGGGGGGGCGGTCCAGTTGTGGGTACTGAACTTCGGGCCTGGGTGCTGTCCCTCAGCTCTTCAGCTCAAGGCTAGCGCTCTACCAGTTGAGCCACAGCGCTACTTCCAGCTTTTCTCTTTTTGCTTTTGTGGTGCTGAGGAATCAAACCCAGGGCCCCATGCATACAAGACAAGTGCTCTACCGCTGAGCCACCTTCCCAGCCCCTCTTCCTGAAATATTCTAACAGCACATTACTTCCATATTTAGGATCTGCCTTCAGATGACCTTATAAAAAAATTGTACTTTACAACTTTGGGGGGGGGTGGAGTTGGGGGTGGGTGGGGAGATAAGTGGGGAGGGGGGCGAGGGAAGGGATAGTGGGAGAACAACAAGGGAAGGGGTAACAAGGCTTGGCAGAAATGTGCTCATTGCCTTACTCATGTAACTGTCACCCCTCTGTAGAGCATCTGTACAATAAAATAATTTTTTTTAAAAAAATGCACTTTCATTCCTTTACCTTGTAATGTTGCTGTGCTCTTGCATTGAGTTTTTACTACATATGACTTGCTTTGGCAATGAAATATGAACAGACACTAGGGGACATAAAAGGTCTTAGGTGTTTTGTTTTCCTCAGTCATGGGGCTTTGAAATCAGGACCTAGGTGTTGTCTGTGAGCTCTAGCATTCTACCACTTTAAGCCACAGCTCCAGTTCCAGTTTTCTGGTGGTTGGTGGAGGTAAGAGTTTCTCAGACTTTCTTGCCCAGGCTGGCATTGAACCTCAATTTTCCTATCTCAGCCTCCTAAGTAGCTAGAATTACAGGCTTGAGCCACCAGTGCCTGGCTTTATGTTTTGTTTTGTTTTAAATTATATGACTTGGTTCTTATGTTCTGGGTATTCTGAGAACAGCCTCTGGATTATTATTCCTCCTCCTCCTCCTCCTCCTCTTCCTCCTCCTCCTCCTCCTCCCCTTCCTCCCCTCCCTCTCCTTCCTCCCCTTCCTCCCCTTCCTCCCCTTGGTTCTTTTGGTTGTGGAACTTGAACTCAGGGCATGGGTGCTGTCCCTGAGCTCAAGGCTAGTGCTCTACCACTTTGAGCCATAGCTCCACTTCTATTCCTCCTCTAGAAAGACCCAGAATTAGCACTCGTGAAAAAGACCTGAGCTTAACCTACAGCCTGGAGCCAAGGTATCTAAAGCTGTGTTCTTTCAGTTACCCAGCCAAGCGAAGTCTATATCCACTGAACCTCAGCTGCACTACATACCTATTAGCATGACAATGAATCCTTGCAACAAACATTTGCATTAAGTTGATTTTAATATATCATCAACATGCTGATATCTGATTAATACAGACTATCACCTTTTCCAGATTTACCCTGGTATGTTATAGCCCAACTAATTATATGATACATTGATCTTAGCTTTTCTACTGTGTTAGCCTCGTCAGTCCTTCTCTTTGCCTTTCTATGAAGATAAATATTCTAGTAATTTTCAGCATTGAGCTAAGAGATTATAGGTCATTTCCCTGCAATCTTCTTGAATCTCATGGAAAACTGCCACACCACTTATGGCTTCTAGTTTGTTCATTTAGGGCTTTTTTTTTTTGGCAGCCATGGGCCTGGGCACGGTCCCTGTGCTCTTAAGCTCAAGACGAGCACTCTACCACTTGAGCCACAGCACCACTTTCGTTTTTCTGGTGGATTTTTGGAGATAATAGTCTCACAGACTTTCCTGCCTGGGCTGGCTTTGAACTGTGATCCTCAGATCTCAGCCTCCTAAGTAGCTAGGATACAGGTGTGAGCCACTGGCCCCCGGCAGCTTTCTTTTTTTAATGAGTATAATTTCATTCCATAACTAAAGAAATTTTGCTTTATTATTTTTCCAGTACTGAGGTTTGAACTCAGGGCCTCATACTTTCTAGTCTTGCTTACTTGACTGCCGCAATACCACTTGAGCTCCACACCATACATTTAGCCTTGCCTTTTTCTTTTTCTTTTAGAGAGAAAAAGAGGTGAAATTTCAATGAGTTTTCCTGCTTCGGTGATTCTCTGGATCAGTCTCTTGACTAGCTCGGATTACAGGTGTCAGCAAGACTGCCTTTTGATAAGGGATTAGTATTTATTGAAGACCCGAGGCTTCAGATTTCTGCTTGACATTTTTATAAGCAATGTCTTATCCATAAGATAGAAATAATTTTCCTCAGCCAGGCGCCAGTGGCTCATGCCTGTAATCCTAGCTACTCAGGAGGCTGAGATCTGAGGATCGCGGTTCAAAGCCAGCCCGGGCAGGAAAGACTGTGAGACTCCTATCTCCAATAAACCACTAGAAAACCGGAAGTGGCGCTGTAGCTCAAGTGGTAGAGCACTCGCCTTGAGCTGAAGAGCTGAGGGACAGTGCCCAGGCCCAGAGTTCAAGCCCCATGACCGACCAAAAAAAGAAATAATTTTCCTCAACATACAGTGGATCTTTTAAAAATGTAAATGGCAGGCTGAGACTGAGTTCCTCTTTTATTTCTCACTTCCATGCTTTTGATGTCCCATCTCAACTTCTGTAACTATAATTGCAACAAAATTTATAAGTGATTGTTATTTGATGTAATATAAACAATAGTTGTGTTCTCATAATTAGCAATCTAAACTATAAAGTACTACATAGTAATGATTTTCTAAAACAAGTCTTTTAAAGTTTAGATGCTAAACCTTTAAAAGCTCATTCCTCCATCTCTGAAGGCCTGTGTGTATATGACCAGTGTTTGTTTCTTCTAGTTCTATAGAATTCTGAAAAAAATCATAGCAAAAGCACCTTAGAATAACAGAGTCTGACCTGGGCCCATAAAAGCCAAAAGAAGCAGGATTGGAGTTCAAAGTTTGGTTTGACAATGTCTTCACTTCACACCCTTGCACCTCTAGTCTGTGTCTTTTTTTAACAGCAGAGTGCCAGCCTCGAATTTTTAAATCTTAACTCTGCATTTCTTGACTCCATGTGTTTAAGATAGACTTTGCATGTTACTATTTTGAAGCAGCTGTTTGCCTGATCCAGGGGGGGAAAAATGGGGGAGGGCATCAAAGAAGATTAATGGGAGGTGCTTGTCTTAGAAGTGCGGCTGCTGAGCTACCAAATTAAGGAAAGTTCCTCTTGATTTTGTTTGTTGGTCATGGCGCTTGAACTCTGGGCCTGGGAGCAGTCCCTGAACTCTTCAGCTCAAGGCCAGCACTCTATCATTTGAGCCACAGTGCTACTTCCAAAGTTTCTCTTGATTCTGACAAGTTTTACTTTGTACCAGGGCTTATTGGCCTTAGCACAGCTAGCATGTAGTTAGTGAATCTTTGTGAGGGGAGCTGTTCTGACACTGAATATTAGCAGTTTACTGGCTTCTACCCATTGAATGCCAGCAGTACCATTACAAAACAAAAATAAAAACAGAAAAGGCAGGGACATGGCTCAAGTGGTAGAGCACTTCACTAGCAAGTATGTGAACACGGGCTGAATCTTTAGTACAACAATAAAATCTCTTTCTCCTCATCCTCTCTTCCATCATCCTATTTATCTAGTATCTTACCTATCTATTCTACTATTCTGTTTATCTATTGTCTATCTATACATGCACTGAACATTTCATGTGTTTTGTGTATGCATGCACACAAATTACACACACATGCCCCTTTCATATATTGATCCATGTTGGATGCTTAGATTGGTTCCATATCTATTATGAACTATGTTGCCATGAATATGGGAATGCAAGTATCTCGTTGGTATACTTCTTTCATTTCCTTTGGATGTATAACACAGTAGGAATTTCTGTATCCTGTAATGTGGGATTTCTGGATCCCACAGAACTGGGAGTTCCATTTTTAGGTTTGTGAGGAACTCTGTGCTTGTATCAAAAATTTACGTTTTCACCAACACAAAGGGTTCCCTTTCTCTCCATCCTCTCTAACAATGCTTTGGTAACAATGTTGAACTTTTTTTCATAGAGCTGTTGACCATGTATATACCTTCTTTTTGAGAATTGTCTTCTCAGGTTCATTATCCATTTTAAAAATTGAGTTAATAGCTGAGTACCAGTGGATAATACCTGTAATCTACTCAGGTGGCTGAGATCTGAGGATCAAGGTTCAAAGATATCTAGGGCAGGAAATTACATTATGAACCCCTCCCCCCCTCCACCCCAAAGACAGAAGTGGAATTGTGCCTCAGGTGGCACAGTATTAGATTTGAGCAAAAATACTCAGAGACAGCACCAGGCTCTGAGTTCAAGCTCCAGGACCAGCAAGAAAACATAAAAAATGGATGGTTTTTTCTGGTTAGTTGTTTTCTTTAGTTGGGTTCTTTATATGTCTTATTTGGTAAACCTTTATCAGATGTATGGTTTGAAAATATTTCCTTCCATTCCATAGATTGTCCTTCATTCAGCTTTAAGTGTAAAGCTTTTTAGTTTGACTCATTCTGTCTAGGTTTACTTTGTAGTCTGAGCATTTGTGCAATATCCAAAAAATCATTATTAATTTAAATATCAAGATTTTCTCTCTCTCCTGGTAGTTGATTTATAGGTCAGGGAATTTTGTTTAAGTATTTAATTCATTTTTGATAGCATTTTGTATGAATTTCGAGTCTGGTGTTAAACAAAGGCCCAACTTCATTCTTCTGTATGTGGATATCCAATTTCTCCAGCACAATTTTTTCACAACTCGCCCTCCCCATTGTGTGCCCTTGGAACTTTTGTCAAAGATCAACTGACTATACATATACCTGTGTATTTCTGGACATTTTATACTATTCCACTGTTCTTTGTTTTTAAATGCCAGGATTGTGCTGTTTTTTTTTTTTAATCAACATAGCTTTGATTACCAGAGCTTTCCATTCACCTATATTTTTATATAGGTATATTTTTAAATCAAGTTTTGTGATATGTCCAACTTCCTCTTTTTGTTTAAGATTACTTTTGATTATTTAGAGCCTTTTATGGCATCACATAAATTTTCATGCTATTTTTCTGTTTCTGTTAAAAATGCCAGATTGTGTGTGTATCTGTGTGTGTGTGAGAGAGAGAGAGAGAGAGAGACAGACAGACAGACAGACAGACAGACAAAGGGACAGACTGATAGACTCAGGGCCATATACTTTCCCTTGACTTTTCACCAAAAGTTGGTGCTCTACCACTTTTGTTCCATAATTCCACTTCCAAAATGTCAAGTATTTTTAATCTATAGATTGCTTTGGGAGACATTAATTTTACTTTAACAATATTAATTCCAATCTATGAGTACATTATATATTTCCATTTGTTTGAAACTTTAGTTTCATCAATATTTTATAATTTTATTGTACCATAGTTACTTTTGTTCTAGGTATGTTTTGTATTCATTTATCTGTAGCTAGTATAAATGAAATGTTTTCTTTCTTTATTTTCCTAGTAGTCTGTTAATATCATTGATTTTTTACTTTTGTATGTTGATTTTATGATTTTATACAAATGTTATCGAATTTTTTCTAAGAGCTTTTTAGTGGTACCTATAGGGTTGCGTGCGTGCGTGCGTGCGTGCGTGTGTGTGTGTGTGTGTGTGTGTGTGTTACTAGGATTGTAATTCAGGGCAAGCCTTCTACCACTTGAACCATGACACCAGAGCTACCATTTTCTTATGTATACAATCATATTAGATACACACAGAAACAATTTTACTTCTCACTTTCTTATTTGAAAGGCATTTATTTCTATGCCTAATTGGTCTACATGACATTTCTACTACTAAATTGAATACAGCAAGAGCATACAATCATCTTCCTGTCCTGATCAAAGAAGCTAAGCGTTCATATTTTTACAATTGAGTTGGATGTCAGCTATTTAATCATTATATACAGTCTTGGAGAATGATGGCTATAGAATAGAAGTTGATCATCAGAAAGAATAGGCATTATTAGTGAAACATCCAGTTCTATTCTGCTTTCTTTAAATTCTAGGTAAGGAATGTGGTTGGAGACTGAGTCAGTCATCAGCAAACAATGATTTACTCGACCATGCCTATGTATTAGAATCTCAATAGAACTCCCAAGTAATGGAATTTTGAAACTTCTAAAACTGTGGTATACTAAGGTATATATAGTGTGCCAAACTTAGAAAATCCATGGAAGTTCTATGCCTCTTTCCTTCCCCTCATACCTTTTCCTACTCATCTATTCCAGTTGGCTATTGGTGAGTTGTGTTTTTTATAGTAAACCTTTATATCCTGCATTAAAATTTTCCTAAATGTTATAAAGCATTATAGCAAATTAATGAATCTGAGATCAGTTTATTGCTGGTCAGGCAGAAGCATGCGACACATTCTAGGATTTGTAAATTATTTATGAACTGGGGGAAATTGTGAAACTGAATTTTAGCCCATAGGATCTGATGCTTTACATAAGAGCTTCAGAATTAAATTGACTCATTGAATACCCAGTTGCTTACTAGAGAGTTGGAAAAGTGCTTGTTAATATAGAAAAGCCCAGATGTTTGTTATCTTGGGTATCTTGTAGATGACTTGAATTGTAGCAGTACCTCCAGATGGTATCCAGCTGGGAATATTTAGTTTAAAACAAGGAGAAAAAAGCTGCTATTATGAAAGGCAAATAGATACTAGGCAATCAACAATAAGCAAACACAAATGTCATCATAAGGACAATTCTCATACTGGGATGTAGTTCTAGGCACGTTGTTTCTTAATCTTCCCTTTGGAAAGACACTCCCTTCCTTTCCCCATCCAACCTCTGTATCACCTTCAGGCACTGTAATCCTTCAGGCACTGAGTCTTAGGCTGAAAGAAATTGTATATATGAGAAAGGTCATGATCTTAAAGTGGATACCTAAGTCTGAGTGCTTTAGGACTTAGTTATTAGGCACAACGATGGAAAGAGATAGGTGTGAAGGAGTGAGAAAAGTGAAGACAGACAAGTGAATGTTAGAAATTAAGGGAGATTCATAAAGCAATGCTGAAGGCCCAGTATTCAATACTACGCTCTCGTAACTTCAGCCATTCTGACTTTGGGTGGTTTTTAAACAAAACCTGAATCATGCATAAATAAAAGACTGCTGAGGTTTTCTTTGGGAAAGTAGTCTCCTTACTATACTGATTTCATAAGCAAACAAGATGTGTTCAGTTGATCAAGCAAGTTGACCAATGTCTTTATTGTTTTGTTGGCAATGAGTTTTATACCTGGAATGGATATTAAAATTATTCAAGGATCTTGGTAACATTCTAATGCTTAAGAATTGATCTGGGTCTGAACTCATTATTTTTAAAACTACTCAATTAATTTAGGTAGATTCCCCTGAGTTGAGAATTGGGTGTGATGTGGGGTGTTTGTGTGTGTGTGTCTGTGTGTATCTGTATGTCTGTGTCTGTGTCTGTGTGTGTATGTCTGTCTGTGTCTATGTGTGTCTGTGTGTGCCAGAACAGAGTTTAAACTCAGGGCCTTGAGCTCTTGCGTGGCTTTTTCTGCTCTAGACTGAAGCTTTACCATGAGAGACACTCCTGCACTTCTGGCTTTTTCAGTCGTAATTGGACATAAGAGTCTATTGGATTTGTCTTTACCAGCGTCTTCTAATCACAAACTTCAAATCTCAATGTCCTAAGTGTAAGATCTGCTCTTTGATGGCAAGCAAACTCTCGCTCTCCACCAAGCAAAGTCTCCTCCCAGTACCTGCATTACTTAGGCAACTGACACACCTAGAAGTCTGACTTGGATGCAATGTGGCCACACCTTTCCCTGCCCCTACCCTAGATAAGGCCTACCCCAGGGCCAGACGCTCTCTTTCCCAGGTCTTCTGGAGTGCCAACATGGCTAGGTGCCAGCCGGAATGATGAATAAATCTACCCCTTACCTAAATATCACATGCGTGGTGTGGTTCTTACGCAGCTACCTCCTTTTAAAAACCTAACACCAAGCAGCTAGGATTACAGGCATGAGCCATAAACTCCTGTCATTTGATGTGATTTTGTGTATGTGTGCATGTGTGCATGTGGGTGGTTTGAACTCAGGATTTGGGCTCTGTCTGGAGTTTTACTCAAGGCTAGTGCTCTACCACCTGAGCCCCAATGCCACTTCCTTTTTTTTTTTTTTTTCTGAGTAGTTTATTGGAGATGAGAGTCTTACAGACTTTCCTGCACTGCCCGGCTTCAAACTGTGATTTCAGCCTTCTGAGTAGATAGAATTACAGGCTTGAGCCACCAGTGCCCAGCTTTCTTGATGCATTTTTTTTTTTTTTGTCGGTCGTGGGGCTTGAACTCTAGGCCTGGGCGCTGTCCCTCAGCTCT
>NW_012267326.1:795460-797081 GCF_000151885.1 Dipodomys ordii
GGGATATATAAGGATCTAGCTTTAGTTTTCTACAAGTAGTTAACCAATTTTGCCAGCACCATTTACTGAAGAGGCTGTCTTTCTTCCATTCTATTTTTTTTTAAGCTCCCTTATCGAAGATTAGGTGGCTATAGACCTGTTGGTTCATTTCTGGGTTTTCAATTCTATTCCACTGGTCCTCAGGTCTCTTATTTTATTTATTTATTTATTTATTTTTGTCAGGTGTGTGGCTTGAACTCATGGCCTGTGCTGGGTGCTGTCTCCTGAGTCTCTGTGCTCAAGGCTAGGCCTCTACCAATTGAGCCATAGTGCCACTTCCTATTATTGAGTGGTTAATTGGAGATAAGAGACTCACAGGGACTTTTCTGCCTAGACTGGCTTTGAACTGTGATCCTCAGATCTCAGCTTCCTGAGTACCTAGGATTAGAGGTGTGAGCCGCAAGTCTCCGGATATTTTAAAAGATGTGAGGCACAAAGTCCAGAGATGACTCATATTTTGTAACATAGAATTTAAGAGTTTTTGTTTATTTTTGTTCAGTTTTGGTTTGTTTTGGCAGTATTCAGAGCATGGTGCTTTCACGTATTCTAAGCATTGTCAGTTAAGTTACCTTTCCAACCTCTTTTGCTTTGTTATTTTTTTCAGATAGGATCTCATACTTTTTCCCTGAGTCTAGAATTTGTGGCAATGCTACCTATACCTCTGACACAGCTGGGACTACAGACCTATTCTACCATGCTTGGTTTGTTCTTTGAGAGACAGTGTGCTATAATTTTTGTCCAAGCTGGCCTCAAATCACAATATTGCTAATCACCACCTGCCAAGTAGCTAGAACTGCAAGGTTGGCCACAAATCTGGAACCAACGATCCACTTTTTCTTTTTTAAAAAATATCGGTATGTATTCCTTTAATATAGGGACAGAATTCATCCCAGTAAAGATCTCTGTAGGAAAATAATAACCTTCTTTGGTAAGGATTTTAAGAAACATATTGAATGTATTCTGTTTTCCTTTTTCGTTTTGTCCTGGTACTGAGGCTTGCACTCAGGGACTAGGTATTATCCTTAACTTTTTTTGCTCAACTGGCACCATACTACTTTAACTACAGCTACTGGCTTTTTGTTCAATGGCTTTGAACTGGAATCCTCAGATCTCAGCTTCCTGAGTAGCTATGATGATAGGCGCCAGCCACTGGTGCCCTGCTGTTGGTTTTGTTTTATTTTGCTTTTTAAATTAGTTAGGAGGAGACAAAAATCTCCTGAATAATGTTCTGGAAAATGTTCTGGGAATAATATCCCTTTCTTGAATTGTAATAAATGAGCCAATAAGTATCACTAGTTAAGGAAAGAGCTCAGATCAGCTTCAAAGTGTGGAAGTTACCAAAAGAGAAAATGGTTGCCTGTAGATAGGCTATTTAGTGGTTGGACATATTCATATTAAAAGAAGCTGAAATTGGATTATAACAGCCCAATCAAAACTATTAAAAAGTATCCACACTATAGGTCAGATGTCAGTGGCTCAAGCCTGTTATCCTAGCTACTCAGGAAGCAGAGATTTGAGAATCATGGTTTTAGGCCAACCCAGACATAAAAGTCTCAAATAAGTAATAAACAGGATTGCAAGT
>NW_012267326.1:797131-807016 GCF_000151885.1 Dipodomys ordii
TCTACCACTTGAGCTACAGCGCCACTTCCGGTTTTCTGGTGGTTTATTGGAGATAGGAGTCTCACGGTTTTTCCTGCCTGGGCTGGCTTTGAACCACGATCCTCAGATCTCAGCCTCCTGAGTAGCTAGGATTACAGGCGTGAGCCACCAGTGCCCGGCCTTGATGCATTTTTTTTTAAAGAGAGATTTGGTAAGTATCTTTTGACACCATCAGTGTGGAATACCACAACTTGGTAGAACTACCTTATTCAAAACAGAGCACATTAATTTTTAGTAGGCTCCCTAAGATGGAAATAGATAGATGAAAGTAGATAGGTATCTGTGTGGCTGGTCCTGGGCTTCCCAGCTTTAGTCACTACAGTTGTACTTGGTTGCTTCTAGTATCAAATCAATATTCAGCACAAGGCCCAAGCATGAGTAAAGCACATGGCCGCATTCTCTGCATTCATGGTGTTGGTCCATCTTAATCTACCAACTGACTGGGTAAAATAGCAAAGATTTCAGTTAGCTCTTTACATTCTGAATCTCCTGAGTCAGAGTCCACCCCACTGTCTGCTTCAACCTTTTTTAGGTGTAAGTCAAGCTGCACTCCCCTCTAGTTCACAATTCTAAAGATTCCATCCTGCTTAAGGCTCAGTAGGAGCAATCTTCTTCCAACTCTTGCCTAAACATGATGCAGGGCTCTGAAGGACCTCAGCTCTCTCCAAACAAAACTCAAGTCAGTGTCTTATTTAAAATATTCAGTGGAAGGCTCCTTTAGTGGACTTGAACTAAGTTCTAGGTTCAGCACCTACTTTCCACATGGGCCTGACTAGGAGGGACACATGAAACTCAGGGCAGAAGTCTGTCCAGCAGTAAACACTTCTCCCAATTCTTCCTTTCTCCTCCCCTTTCTAGTCCTTTGGTCCTGTGCTTGAACCATTAGCCTGAGGGTTTCAAATGTCCTGGAATGGGTTTTACAACTTTCTTCCTAGTTAAATTTGCATGTGGAAATCTCTCCTAGCTGTGCTGATAAATTCTATTGTGGGAAAGGGAGCGAACCTTCCCTAGATAAGGCTGAAGCTTACGGGAAGGGCAGACAGATAGTGCTCAGAGATAACCTGTAACCTGTTTAACCACAGCTACACTCTCTAGGGTTTCTGGCAGCTTTATGAATGAATATCTCTCAAGGATTTATTTCTAGTACAAACTGCCATTTTAATCTCTCAGTGGGCTCAGAGCGCATGCATTTGCCCAAATAAGTTCAAATATTTGCTTGCTTGTTGTATTGCATTCTTTCTCACTCTCCTTCCCACCTTTCCTCCTCTCCCTGCTTCCCTCCCTTCCTTCCTCCTTCCTTCCTTCATTTTCTTCTTTCCTTCTTTCTTCCATTTTGAGCTGTAGTGCCACTTCAGGTTTTCTGGTGGTTAATTGGAGATAAGAGTCTCATGGACTTTCTTGCCTGAGCTGCCTTGGAACCGCAATCCTCAGATCTCAGCCTCCTGAGTAGCTAGGATTACAGGCATGAGCGGCCAGCACCTATCTATGTTCTATATTCTATATATTTCCTTCTCTCCCCATCTCTAAACTCCTGATTTTGCTTCTATTCATTGACTTTTTTCTAGCATTTCACATGCTATTTGCATGTATAATAATGAACAGCAGATCATAGGATGCAATTAAGCCATAAAAAGTTCTTTAATGCCTCAGTCAAAACAAGGCACATCATGTTTCAGGAGGCAATTGTTACAGTTGTTTTTGAATATCCACTTTTCTCTATATATTTTAAAAGGTCTGCTTTTTTCAGTGGTATATAACCTTGTGAAGAAAGACTTTCCTTGTACTATCTGAAGATTTGATAACAGATTAATGGACAATAGATTAACAAGAGAAATGGGACAGAGATTTATTGTCTATACAGAATCATCACAGGAATAAAAACTGAATGCCTAGTTAGGTACTGGTGGCTCATGCCTGTAATCCTATTCAGGAGGCTGAGATCTGAGGATCTCGGTTCCAAGGCAGCCCAGGCAGGAAAGTTGGTGAGACTCCAATGAATCACAGGAAAAGCCGGAAGTGGCCCTGTGGCTCAAGTGTAGACTGCTTGCCTTGAGCAAAATGGAGCTCAGGGACCGCCTTGAGCAAAATGGAGCTCAGGGACCATGCCCAGGCCCAGAGTTCAAGCCACACACACAGGCTCACTCACCCCGCCCCCAAAAATGCCTAAGGAAAGTAGTGAAATTAAGATGATAATATACCTTCTTTATAGGACATTGAATAGGTGAGATGTCAGCACCTTAGAGGAGAGTAAGTGATTTGGGTGAAAGGTGAAATAGAATAGCCCTTAGAATAGGTGACAGCCAGTGACAAGGCCTGTCTGGGTGTGGTATTGACATCAAGTTCCTCTCAGTTAACCTTTTGAGGAGATGAAACTCCTGAAGAGAGAGCCGATGAAGACTGATTCCCTTCTGAAGTTTCTGTCTTTAGATGGGGAAAAGAGAACTTATAGAAAATCACTGAGTGCATTTGCTGTTTATCATCCTGTAGTCATCGTCATATGAAAGCAGCATGTTTTAGGGTGTTATTTCCTGAACAACTTTCATTGCTCTGTAAACATCATTTTTAAAAATCACAGGAAGGACTCTAACTCCCTTAGCCTTGGTTACATAGTTACCTCTGAATCAATTAACAAGTCTGGATGATAAGATGGTTAAGACCAGTAGCATCCATTAGAGCTCCATGGCTGACCAAAACCCAAGAGCAATTCTTCAAGAATTGCACACACACACACACACACACACACACACAGAGCAACAGAAAGACATAGTGACATAGTGACAGAATCAGAGACAGAGACAGAGAGAGGCGGCCCAGGGCAAATAAAATAGTTTAAGTTTACATGAGGAGTTTTTAGGTAAATATTCTAAGTAGATACTTTCTAGTCAGATGGTATGGCCTTTCTGTTGTCATTGTGTAAGATAAAGTAGGCTAATTGCCAATTTGTATCTTTAGATGTAAAGAAGCCTCAGTGCTTTTTTTTTGGTTTTGTGCTTTTATTTCTCACATGAGCTGCCCTGGTAAATATACTTATTATCACTTTCCCTATTTTGCCCTATATCATGCATGGTCTCTGATATGTTTTAGTTGAAAAGCTTACTCACGTATTCATGTCTTTTTCTTTGTAGTTATTACAGAAATTTTATTTTTACTGCTTCTCTATTTCTTGCTTTACTTCAAACTCATTATTCAATCATCAAGTCACAGTATAAATTTTGCAACTTGTTGGGAGTGAGGGAAAGAGGAGGTGGGGAGGTGGGAGGGAAGGGATGGTAGGGGAAAAACAAAGGAGGAGGTTACAATGCTCAGTAGGAAATGTACTCATTACCTTATTCATGTAACTGTAACCCCTCTGTACACTGTTTTTACAACAAAAAATATTTCAAACAAACAAACAAAAAGTCAAAGTAAAAAATTAAGGCAAAAACCAAAAACCCAAACCCAAGCCAACAAACAAAAATAACCATATTCCAGGATAAGCAGACATATCCAAAGAGTATGGGGGATGTGTTTTGGGGAGTGGTGATAAAGATCCTTTAAAGATCCTTTAAGTGTGTCTTAAACTTTCACAATAAGTGTGAATTGCCAAAAATAGAAAATTCATATAGAATTGCAAGTACTCTTATCTCCAATAAGCCACTAAAAAAAACGAAAAGTGTAGCTGAGGATAAAGCTAAGAGACAGCACCTAGGCCTTGAGTTCAAATCCCAGTACACACCATGGCTGAAAGTTGGATAACTTCTCTAATAAATCTCCTTGTTGAACTCTGCATGAAAACCCTGATAAGGGTGAAAATAAAAGGAGTGATCATCCAGGGTTTGGGGTTGCTGTCTAGCTGAGTTGCATAGTTGTTTACTTCTTTCATGAGCTGAACAATCTTAAATTTCTAATTTATGCATAATTTTTCTCTCTCTTAGAATTTTTGCTTTACTTTGAGAGAAATTTCCTCAAAATTATCTTCCAGCACTTCTATTGAGATGTTTATTTCTGTGTGTGTGTGTGTGTGTGTGTGTGTGTGTGTTGTTCCTAGAGTTTGAACTCAGGGCCTGGATGCTGTCCCTGAGCTTTTTTGGTTAAGGCTAGTGCTTTAAACCTTTGAGGCATAGCTCTCCAAAGGCTTTTTTTTTTTTTGGGTGATTAATTGGAGATAAGTGTTTCACAGACTTTCCTGTTAGAGATGGCTCAGAACTTTGCTCCTAGATCTCATCAGATCTTAGCCTCCTGAGTGGTTAGGATTATAGGTATTAGCCGTTAGTGCCTGACTCATTTCTAGTTTTTGTTTTCCAAAGCTATTTTTCTATCGTCTGCATGTTTGTTAGATGGCTTTTCTTTTCTTTTAATATTTTATTTTTCTTTTATTTTTAAAGTACATTTTACTATCTTTAGTTGTACAAAGGAGTTACCATTTAACAAATCAGCTTATGAATACAATGTAGGCCATTGACTCTTATACTCTTGTACACTCAGGTGGTGGTGCTCCCTGGCTGGGTTACTCCATCACAGCTAGCCTTGGTTTGCTAAATCAGTCAACATGTGTCCTCTGCTTTTCAGCCTCCCATTTTTTGATACTTCATGAAAGGTGCTATACCTTCAACAAGAGAAGTTTGTGAGGAAAGAGTGAGGGAAAGTAAGGAAAGAGATGCTGTTCCATTCTTCCTCTCCTGGTTGCTGTTTGGAGCAGAGGACAAGAGACTCTGTCTCTCCTTAAGTAAGTCATAAAAACCAGGATTCTTCTTCCCCAAGGCAAGCTATCGAAACTAGAACTTCTCTTCCTCAAAGCAAGCTATTAAACTTAGAACAGTAATCTTTCCCTCGTGCCATAAGAGCCCTCATTCCACAGGCACCCTAGCCCACACCTGGAGGGAAGGAATGCTACATAGATAAGCCAAGAGGAATCTGAACAGACAAGCTATGCGGAGTTTTCCTCTCAATTTAGAGCTATGAGATCATACCCTTTGCCCAATCTCATCTCAACATAGCTCTCCATTCTTCATTGAACCTATATATAAAAGTAGACCACTTTCCCAGAGTCTTTAGGTCTTCATTCTCAAAGCTCTTAAGTCATATTAAAATTTGACTAAGCGACATGAGTTTCCTCTTGTTAACTTGTTCGTTGTAATAGTTTCACCATAATCTTTATGATGGATGAGGAAGGATCACATTGTTCTGTCACTTAAAACCCCCTCCCCCAGCACAAGGATAAGCTTGTGCCCAAACTTTCTAGGCTTTACTAAAGCGCAGCTTGAGCCCTATTTCTAGCCCTATCACTTCTGCTCATCTTCCTTCCCAACCCTAAGCAATGTGGCAAAGCAACCCTCCCATTCACATAGAAACTTTTCTCTAAAAAGAGTTTGAGGAAATAATATTCCCGCCATTACATTTCTTTTCCAGTGGTTTTAAGGCTATTTTTTGTTGTTTTGTTTTTGGTGTCATTACTAGGGCTTGAACTCAGGGCCTAAGAGTTGTCCCTTAGCTCCCCAACCCCCTCAGAAGCTATTGTTTTACCACTTGAGACACAGCTCTACTTTCAGCTTTTTGTTGGTTAGTTGGAGATAAGAGTCTTACAGACTTTCCTGCCCAGATGGCTTCGAACTGTGATCCTCAGATCTCAGCCTCCTGAGAAGCTAGGATGACAGGCATGAGACACTGGCTCCTGGCTTTAAGACCTTTTAAATGTCAGATCTCTCCCTCTCGGTCTCTGTCTCTGTCTCTTTCTCTCTTACCTCTGCTCCTTGGCACCTAACCTATCCCCAGTCTCCTTTGAAAGGGAGGTAATACTACCTCAGTGAGGATAAAGTGCAAAAAGGTAAACTGCAAAGCTAATGGCCAAGCCTGCCACGGCAGCTTGGCCTTTGGCCTCTCTGAGACCTACCTACCATAGAGACTCTTTGTCCCAGACACTTATGAGGGTTTGTAAATTTCTCTTCTAAGGCTTCAGTATTTGCAAAAATGAAAGTAACTTTAAACCTCCTGAGATCAAAACACAAGGTGAAAATAACCCAGTAAGTAAATTCTCACCTTAATAACTCAAATAAGAGAGAAGATGCTAACCTCCCTAGACTTGCTCACAGGAAGGCAGCAGGCTAACAGCAACAATTCTCCATGCAAACCAGGGAAGGTGTGAGACACTGTGAAATTGGCTGTTGCCTTTAGATTCAAGGAATGTCTCCTTGATACCTCTTTTTCTGCCCCTCTGTACCCCATTTCCTTCTATTTTTGTAGTTTAGAGAGGAACAGCAAGAGGCCTATTATATGTGTGTGTATGTGTGTATACACATGTTTATATACATAATATTTATGTATGTATAGATATACACATAAAATGTTTAAAGGACTAAGGATCTGTCAGTATTGTAGAAGCTGATGAGGCTATGAACTTGCCAAAGAAAATGACTGTAATCCAGAGCAGGATTTTAGTATCTCCAATTTGTAAAAGGGGGAACTGTCCCTCACCAGGCCTCCTTCAAGCTGGTTTGAGGGAGGCTTCTAGTTCACACTGCATATGATATTCAAATACAAGAGTCAAAAAAGGACTCCAAGGTTCCTTATCTTAATCCCTGAAAGAGAAGTTTGCTGCAGAACTCTGATTTGAAAAGGTGGCCTCCTAGACCACCAGACTGCTGCTTGTGTTTCCCTGCAAGGGCCAGTAAAACCCATGGAGATGCACTCATTAGACAGACAGTAACAAATTTACTGAGACTGATGAGACCTACCAAGGCCATGTGGTTTGAAAATATGCACAATTAAAACAGAATACTACATGCAAACAGGAAATTGGAAAAAAATATGCATGCAGCTACCAAATCAAATACGGTACTGGTTGTGTTTATTGTCTTATTTTTCTTGTTCTTTTTAGCAACTACATCCAACCTATTCTCTATTTCTTATTTTCCCACTTAGCTTCTTATTTTTTTCTTTTCTTCAGGAGGTTAATTTTTCTCCAAGTTTGCTATAGTTAGAAAATAAAAACAAATAATTTAAATTTCAGATATACAATATTTTTGGATAAATATGCCCCATTTTTATAGCAATAAAATTATCTGAGATTCAATGGGGAAATATACTAAATAATTTTTGTTGCTTCTCTGAAATCTAGATTTAACTGGGAGTCTTCATTTTGTCCGATAATGATTAGTTCCTCCCCTCCTCCCCACGCCCCCATCCCTTCTTCTTAGATTTTTTGAACATTTCACAGAGAAAGGCTTTCATCAAGGGTAGAAATAAAGGCTTACAGGTGAGTTAGTTTTGACTACTATGGTGGATTCATAGTTGGTGCAAGAAGCAGGGATGATACCTGTAGAATGAACATTGGTTTGTTTTAAAAAGCACTTCTTTTCATAGAGAGTAGCAAATTGGAATAGATTTCATGAACACTTACAGCTTCCTATACAGATATGTTCTACTGAAAAGGTAGATACCTGAATCTACAGATCACATTTGTAGCATGTGAATTAGTGATAAGAAGGTTAATTTTTTTGAGGTTGTTCTTTTAAACTTGGAGAACTTCAATTCAGTGATGAGTATTTCATGCATAAATTTTACATATGTATAGGATAAAGCAGATGGTTCTAGAATCACAAAGCTTCAAGTATATGTACAGATGTGAACATGTAGAGAATTCACATGAAGAGACAAAAATGTTTACAGTAATCTGTTTTTACATAGAACTGTAAATTTATCATTCTGTATTCTAGAGAAACATCATTCCCTATTTTTTTGTGACCTATTTTTCCTTTGGAAAAGTTTTTAAAACCTCAGACTTGTTTAACCAAAATCCATGTATCCTGCTTCACAAGTGAGCCTATCTTAATCTTTTGCATTTTGCTTTATATGGATAGATTACACACATTTATTTTCACATCCTAATGCCTACAAATTAAGTGCATCTAAAAATTAATGGCATTTTGTGCTAACTTTCTTCCTGGGTGCGATATGAAATAATAATCGGTTTTTTAATTGATAAATTTGATAAAACTAAACAATTTTAACATTAATATAATATTTCAGATATAATTAAAGGGCTTTGCATCCCTTCTATCTCTCATTTCCACTTTTACTGGTCTCTCTTTATACCCAGGAGGCAATGACTGTCATAAATTTGTTGTTCCTTTTTAAATATGATCACATATTTGTATGTATTTTTTCTGTAGACTATTGTTACATATTATTATTGTTCTATGTAATTTTTCAGTTATCCTTTTTTAGTTGCAAATATATATAGGCAGTCATGGGTCTTGAACTCTGGGCTTGGGCGCTGTCCTTGAGATCTTTAGTTCAAGACTAGCAGACTAGCACTCTACCACTTGAACCACAGGACCACTTCCAGTTTTCTGGTGGTAATTGGAGATGAGTCTCATGGACTTTCCTGCCTAGGCTGCCTTTGAACCGTGATCCTCAGATCTCAGCCTTCTGAGTAACTAGGATTACAGTGTGAGTCATCAGCTTCTAGCTTGCAATTGTATTTTTAAAATTATTCATAGTGACTCATCCCTATAATCCCTGTTACTTGGGATATAGAGATTGATAGGATTGGAGCTGGAGGCTAGGCTAGGGCACAGACAATGAAACTTTACTACGTCCAAAAAGGCTGACCACAAGACAGGTGCTGGTGGCTCATGCCTATAATCCTAGCTACACAAAAGCCTGAAATTGAGAATCATGTTCAAAGCCAGCCTGGACAGGAAAGTCTGTGGGACTTTTATCTCCAATTAGTCACCAGGAAACTGGAAGTGGAGCTAGTTTGAACACAAAAGCTCAGAGACAGTGCCCAAATCTTGAGTTCAAGACCCAGAACCAACAGAAAAAAAAAATCAACAAAAACTGACCGTGGTAGCAAAAATGTCTAATTCCAGCTATATGGAGGTATAAGTAGGAGGACTGTGGTTTGAGGTTGACCTTGGGCAAAACCATGAGATTTAAAAAAAATTCATATTGATTTACATAGAAATTTTTATTGGATCTCCTGTGTTATATTCTATGAATATACTATCATTTATCCATTCCCCTATTAATGGCCATTTAAGCTGTTTTCAATTTGGTTTTCCAATTTCATACTATTATTGTATTAGCAACAATTCCCTAATATGTATATAGAAATAGAATTTCCAAAAATAAATGTGTGTGTGTGTGTGTGTGTGTGTGTGTGTGTGTAGATGCTTGTTATCCCAACGTTTGGAAGGCTGAAGGAATAGGATTATGAGTTTAAAGCCTTCCTGGGCTAATAAAACTCTGTCAAAATAATAATAACAATAATAACAATAAAAAGGGGTATAAAATTCAGTTGTAAGATTAAGATTAAGACCCTTAATTAAGATTAAGATTAAGACCCTTTATCTAGTTAAGCATTTAGTGGAGTGTTTAGCTTTATTGAAGGAAACCTGGATTTGTTATTGTACATGCGCAGTTTAGTTTTATGATCTTCAAAGAAAAGTCTTTTCTATTTTTCTTTTACCCACTTTTAAAAATCAGAAATCATAAGAGTACAGTAATAAAAATCTATAAATGTGGGGCTGGGAAGGTGGCTCAGTGGTAGAGCTCTTGCCTTGCATACATGAGGCCCTGGGTTCGATTCCTCAGCACCACATAAGCAAAAAGAAAAAAGCCGGAAGTGGCGCTATGGCTCAAGGTAGAGCACTAGCCTTGAGCTGAAGAGCAGAGGGACAGCGCCCAGGCCCAGAGTTCAGGCCCCACGACCGGACCCCCCCAAAAAAATCTATAAATGTAAACTATAGTAAAATCTATAATAAAAGGCTAGGAAGGTGGCTCAGTGGTAGAGCGCTTGCCTTGCATGCATGAGGCCCTGGGTTCGATTCCTCAGCACCACATAAGCAAAAAGAAAAAAGCCGGAAG
>NW_012267326.1:811271-816735 GCF_000151885.1 Dipodomys ordii
ATCCTAGCTACTCAGGAAGCAGAGATTTGAGAATCATGGTTTTAGGCCAACCCAGACATAAAAGTCTCAAATAAGTAATAAACAGGATTGCAAGTATGGCTCACGTTACAGTCCCAGTCAAAAAACTCTGAGGCTCTGAGCTCAAGCTCCAACAGCCAGTAAATAAATAAACAAACAAAATAAAATACTAAAATAGCATCTGGTATATTGGATATGGAAAATATAGCATATTCAGGAATTGATGGGGGCACTTAAAAGTAACATATTTATGGAATAATTATTGAAAAGGACTTTTTATCTGCCCCCCCAAGGTTATTTGTGCAAGTATATGTCTCATAAAGACCATTTGTTTACTATCTTTTCATGATGTAAATATAGAGAAATTGCAACAGAAAACAGAGTTACAAGTCCTTCCCAAGTCTGAGTTACTGATTCCTGGAGGGAGAAAAGGCAGGAAACTAACTGATGACCTTAAGGGTCAAGAAGATTTCTCCTCAACTAATAACTAAAGATGCTAGGTTTCCAGTTAGTGACTTTGAAATTATGAGATTCGTCCATGCTCAGCCCATGCAACAGCTAAGGAAGGATGCTCAGGACTAGAAGCCAGTTGTTAGTCAAGTCAAAGCAGTTGTTGGTTGAAGCTGTTTGCCTTGTGCCTCCATTGTACCCTCTGCATTCCCGACAGACAATAGCTCTGGAAGTGGTGTGAATTACACCCCACCCCCACAATTAACCTCAAAGAGGTGTTAATTTCACAGTCAAACTGAGGACCATTTAAATTCAAGCAGTGTCAGAAAACAAGCATTTATTTGGAACCAACAGAACAATTTGTCTCTTTTCTGTTGCATTGTCTGCCCATTAATTTTCCCAGAATAAAATATTGTCAAACAGACCTTCCCTGATCCTAGAAGGCCCCACATCCCAGGCCAAGCAAATAGGATGTTTAGACAACGGGAAAAGAGTACCTCCTTTTGGTGAAGAACGACAAGTTGCCCTTAGAGAGGGCCATGGGGATTTCGGGGGTGGAGAGCCAAGACAGAACACATTTGTTCTTCGGAGATAGTTTTAGGAGTGATAATGTCTTTCTAGGACATTAATTGGAATGTGGACACTTTTCCTCTCGAACTACTCATATGTTTGTGGTGTGGTATGACAACTTTACCTTCTATTCATCTTATGGTTTCTCAACTTCAAGCTCTATTGATCGTGTGATATTAAGCAACAGCCCTGGTTTTTTCCCTATAGATTCCAGATGCACACTCCTCCTTTCTGCCCTCCATTTCTGACAATCAAAAGTAGCTCTAGAAATTGCTGGATGGCTTTTGTTGGAGTCTAACCCCAAAACTATATTCTTCTAGCCTTTAAAGACACCCAAAGCTCTTTCTCAGAATTGAGTCCAATACTCGTGGCTCTAACTTCCTGACTGAAAGGATCCTTCACGTCCATCCCAGGGGACCACCCAGAGGCTGGCAGACACACAAGAAAGATTATTATAAGGTTCATTAGAGGGGCCATATTTCCCCAAAGAGGGAGCACATGGCATCCATCCCTATCTAGGTAGCAGGAGGCTCTCTGGAGGCAGGAAGTGAGGTGGGTGGGTGTTCAGGTGGGTCTGGGCAGAGACAGGGAGTGGCCTACAGGGCAGGAATTCCAGGGCAGAGAGGAGCTCAGTTATGGGTAGAGATGAGGACCAAAGGTAGGCATAGTGCTAGCACTGACCATCTACCACATTAAAAGGCAAATAAAACCAGTATTGAATTACTTGAGAAATCATGAGGTTATGAATGAACATAATTCTGTTTGGGAGAGTACAAGGATGTAGACTGAGAGCATTGCACTTACTTGGTTGGAGCTCTTACCACTTGAGTGATGTCTCTAGCACTACTTTTTCCAGATTATTTCGTAGATGGAGTCTTACCATCTTTTCTGCCCAGGCTAGCTTTAAACTATGATCATCTGGATCACCTGAGTAGGTAAGAGTGTGTGTAAACCACCAGTGCCCAGCTTACAAACTTAATTCTTCATTGTACTCCATCTAGACTACTCCCTTTAAATTTTATTAACACTAAATTATATTCTATATACCAAAACACATTACCATTTTTGCTAAGTATCCTGTATATAGCAATACTATCATGAACTTAAACCCACTATATATAATGTTCAATATGAACATTATCATAACAACAACCCAGAAAAGGAAGTGTAGCCCCCCAAACATCCACATATCTACTTCACCAATTGTCTCCCAAGGCTTTTCAGTGACTAACGCATAATTGTGCATAGCACAGTGACCATGAATAAACTTTGAAATGAACCTACAATTGCAGTAACTTATACAATAGAAGAACTTTGACTTTTTCCTTTATACTCCTGCTCCAAGCCTTTAGCAAGCCATGTTTTCCTCTACTTACCAAATATATACATTTCTCATTACTTATACTGCTGCTCTGGTCCAAATCACTATGATCTTCACCTAAATAATTACAATTGTCTCCTAACCCGTCTCTATGTTGTTGTTTTGTGCCCTTTCTATAGTCTACTATCAGCAATCGGGATTCTTTTAAACATAAAACACATCAGATTGCCCTACACAACGTTTTCTAGTGATATCCCATCACACTCAAAGCAAAAGCCCACTTCCTGTCAGTAGCCTAGAAAGTTCTATAGTGTGTCCCATATTGCCTCTGAATTCATTTCTTCTATTAGGCCCTTCATTGGCAATTCCCTCTACTCTGCATTGCTCTTTATGTTCCATGAACATGCCAAATACACTCTTACTTGAGAGCTTTCACACTAGCTGCTTCTTTTGGTGGAAATGTCCAGGTCTCTGCACAACCCTCTCTTTCATTCAAATCTTTATTCAAACATTTCTCCCCAAAGAAGCAACCTTCTTTCCTCCTTAGCTGCTTCATCTTCTATTAACATGTTCATTATTTTCAATAAAACAGAATGCAGACTTCATACAGGAAGAGATTTGTCTCTGTTTTTTTTTCTATAAAATCTCAAGCATCCACTATGAGTACATAGTTGTTCAAATATGTATTCATACAAGTGTTTATGAATAAATGAATAAGCTAGTGAATGATTGAAGATAGAGAGATAGTGGGTGGCAGAACTAGAATTCAAATCCAATATGCCAGGACTGGGTGCTGGTGGCTCACACCTTGTAATCCTAGTTATTCAAGAGCCTTAGATCTGATGATCACAGTTTGAAGCCAACCTGGGCAGGAAAGTCCACAAGACTTTTTTCTCCAATTAACCACCTGAAAACTGGAAGTAGAGCTGTGGCTCAAAGTGGTAGAGTACTATTCTTGGGCATAAAGGCTCAAGGATAGTGTCCAAACCCTGAGTTCAAGTCCCATAACTGACCAAAAACAACCCCAACAACCCTAGAATGCCAGCTCAAAATCAGTACTTTTAATAATCTCTAAAATTGACTATATACTATGATCACTTGTGAGTATGTCTGTTAAACCATATCTCTACCACATGTTTTTTGATCTGTTTGTCCACAGAGTGGCATTTTCTATTCCTTGGCTATGGTGAATAATGCAAGCAATTAAAATATGTATCCTGCTTATTTGTAATTTTTTGGATAAATGCTGGATGATAGAGTAGTTATAGTTTAGTTTAGCTTAGTTCTAGTGTAGTTTTTCTGAGAAATCTCTCAACTGCTTTCCAAAAGTTTTTATTCCCACCAACAGTATATTAGAGTTCCCTTTCCTCTGCATTTGTTTTTGTTTGTTTGGTTTCTTTTCTTTTCTTTTTTTTTTTTTTAAATGTGACTGTCCTGGGGCTTTTGCTCAGGATCTGGACACAGTTCCTGAACTTTTTTGCTCAAGGCCAGAACTCTACCACTTGAGCCATAGCTCCACTTCTGGCTTTTTATTGGTTAGTTGGAGATAAGATTTTTATGAGCTGGTTTTGAACCTTAATCCTCAGTTCCCAGCCTCCTGAGTAGCTAGGATTGTAAGCATGAGCACTTGTAGCGGGCACTTGTTTTTACTCTTGATAATGGCCATTCTCACAAGTGTGAGTTAGAATCTCAGTATGGTTTGGATTTGCATTTCCTTGATGGCCAGAGATGTTGAGCATTTGTTCATGTATCAATCCACCGTTTTTACTTCTGAGAAGCCTCTGCTTAGCTGATTTGCCCATTTTTGAATTTGATTGTTGATTTTGAGGGAGATTTAATTTTTAATCTCTCCATTTTTTATGAATAGCTGGTAAAGATCTTTTCTCCATTCAGTAAGCTTTTTATTTCATTATATTTTTATTGTATTTTTTCAGTTGTAGGCTTGAACTCAGGGCCTGGGCTCTATCTTTGTGCCCTTTTGCTTAAGCCTAGGGCTCTACCACTTTGAGCCACAGATTCATTTCTGGTTTTTGAATGGTTAATTAGATATAAGATTTTCATGGACTTTTCTGCCCTGGCTTCAAACCACTATCCTCAGATCTCAGCCTCCTGAGTAGTTAAGGTTACAGGCATGAGTCACTGGTGTCTGGCTGTATTAGGCTATCTTTTTAGCTTGTTAGCCTTTGCCTCGCAGAAATGTCCTAATTTTGTGCAGTCTCATTTGCTCATATTTATCTATCTATCTATCTATCTATCTATCTATCTATCTATCTATCTATCTATCTATCTATCTATCTATCTATCTATCGATTGATTGATTGGCTAAGCTCCTGGAAATTTACTCAGAAAGATTTTGCCTGTGCCATAAGTTCTGGTGCTTCTACTCCTTCCTGTAATAGTTTCATGGTGTCAGGTCTTAACATTGAAATCTTTGATCTATTTTGAATTCATATTAGTATGGGGAGACAGATAAGGATCTGGTTTCAGTTTTCTGCATGTGGATAGATATCCAGTTTTCCCAACACCATTTGTTAGAGAGGTCATCTTTTTCTATCTTATGGTTTTGGTTCTCTTATCAAATATTTGATGGCTATAGGTCTGTGAGTTTGAAATATTCTGAATTATACTAGAGAACCTAAAATGATATATAAAACCCAGGAATCAGTATAAGCAGGAAGTAGAGGTTAAGGTAGAGTTGTGGACCAGGCAAAGCTAAGACAGTAATGAAACACAGACAAAGATAGTTCTTTAACCTCTCTAATAACTGCCTTTTCTTCTCCTTTTCTTCCTTATCCTCCTTGTTCTAGGCATTTAAGAAATTACTTTTTGTGAAACCACTAGCTGAGATCTTTATAAAATCACTATGCCAAAAGAACAGGAACTTTAAAGACTACTCATGATAAAGAATAAACAAAACTATAGCTTAGGAAATAAATCACTAAACAAACAACTGTAATCACAGGAAGTAATACCCAAAAACTCCTGAGGAGGAGAGATTTCCAGTCATAATACTAAAAAAATAACAGTTTCAAAAGTGTCAACTTAAAAAAAATTAAACATGAAAAAAATAAGAAAGAATATCCCAGTTAAAAATGATGGAAACTG
>NW_012267326.1:816785-818671 GCF_000151885.1 Dipodomys ordii
CACATAAGCAAAAAGAAAAAAGCCGGAAGTGGCACTGTGGCTCAAGTGGTAGAGCACTAGCCTTGAGCTGAAGAGCTGAGGGACAGCGCCCAGGCCCAGAATTCAGGCCCCACGACCGGACTCCCCCCCAAAAAAATCTATAATAAAATATAAACTCAGCAATAAAATCTATAAAATGATAAAATGTAAACAGTAATAAAATCTATAAAAGTAAACTTTGAAATTTCATTTGTGGGCTAATAGTTGACCAAACCACCAAACTTCTTCTTCCTTTTTTTTTTTGGTTGTTGTTGGTGGTGGTGGTTGGTTGTGGGGCTTGAACTCAGGATCTGGGCACTGGCCTTATCTCTTTCACTCACACTTTGAGCTACAGTTCAACTTCTGGTTTGAGTGGTTATTTAGAGGCAAGGGTTAAGGACTTTCCTGTCAGGGCTGGCTTTGAACCACAATCGTCAGATCTCCGCCTCCTGAATAGCTAGGATTATAGGTGTAAACCACCAAATCATCATTATGTTTTCAAAGACTGTGCTTGAAAGGACATAAAAGCCACTCTCAGGCTCACCCATCAATTACCTGGGGTGGAGAAATGAAATAACATTAATATGAACTTTAAAGAACTGCCATTAACTGGAAATTGTTGACTCATACCTATAACCCTAGCAATTCAGGAGGATTATGATTTGAAGTCAGCCTAGGCAGGAAAGTCCATGAAACGCTCATCTCCAATTAATAACCAAATAGGCTGGAAGTGGAGCTGTAGCTCAAGTGGTAGCAAAAAAACTTGAGCAAAAAACTCAGGGATAGTACTCAGGTCCTGAGTTCAAGCCCCAGGACTGCACTTGAGCCTTGAGTTCAAGTTCTAGGACTAGAACACACACACACACACACACACACACACACACACTTGCTATTAATGTGTGCCAGGGGCTGAGAGTAGATATCCCCATTTGGTCCCTTTGATTGCAACATGGCTACTTTTGAGAATAGGAGATTGGTAGGAAGGTTAAGAAAATTTCAATTGGGAAATTAATAAAACGTAAGTTTGGATTTCTCTTGTAAAATTTGTTGTTCTTGCTCTCCAGATATTTTATTTTTTTAGCTTTTTATTTTTAATGTTTATTTTAATTGTGAAAATACTGTACAGAGGAATTACAGTTACATAAGCAAGATAATGAGTGCATTTCTTATCAAGCATTGTTGCCTCCTCCTTTGTTTTTCCCCTCCCATCCCTTCCTTCCCACCTCGACAACTACACTCCCCTGCCCACTGCCTAAATCGTAAAGTTCGTTTTTCAACATAATGCCTTGTACATCTCATTGTTAAAATGGGTCAACCTGTATCCCTATTTAAGCATTTTGTTTTTTCCCTTCCACTCCTCAACTATACCAACATCAAATACAGTGAAAACAGGGGTTTTACCATGGGAGAGGAATATACAAAGCAACAAAAAAAATCACATGGTACCTTATAAATATGTTAGAAGCCTAAGCAAGGAAGAAAAAAAAAACTTGTGTCCCTAACTTGGGTTTCATTTTGCTTAACTTCATCTTACCTGGTCATATGTACATAGCTTTTGACCTTTTCTGATTGTCCCAGACATATACTAGTTATTGCAAATAAGGGAAACCATGGGACCTATGTTTCTTTGGGCCTAGCTTATTTCACTTAATATATTTTTTTCCAAGTCTTTCCATTCCCTGACAAATGAGACAATGTCATTCTTTCTGATGGAGGCATAGAATTCATATATATATATATATATATATCTATCACATTTTCTTGATCCATTCATCTACTGAGGGGCCTCTGGGTTGGTTCCATATCTTAGCTATGGTAAATAATGCTGCAATAAACATAGTTGTGCTGGTAGCTTTAGTATGGTCTTG
>NW_012267326.1:824861-862705 GCF_000151885.1 Dipodomys ordii
ACTAAAAAAATAACAGTTTCAAAAGTGTCAACTTAAAAAAAATTAAACATGAAAAAAATAAGAAAGAATATCCCAGTTAAAAATGATGGAAACTGAACATAGACATCAGATTCAATAGTCAAAGGCTTTAGAATCAACTTATTTTAATATGAAAAAAAAGAGCTAAAGGAAAACAATGGTAAATAAGGAAAACAAAACTAGGAAGTCTCACCAAATGAAGATTATCAGGCCATGTACAGTAATATACACTTGCAATTCAAGCTACTTGAGAGACAGAGACAGGATTGTGGACAGAGAACAACCCAACCAAAGTTAGCAAGACTCTATTTCAAGAGGAAACCATCCATATGGTGTACAGCTATGGTTCCAGCTACTCAGGAAATAGAGGTAGGAGGATTGTGTGTTAATGCTAGCCTGGGAAAAATTGATATGAAACTATCTGAAAACAAACTGAAAGCACCAGGACTGGTGATGCATTTCAAATGGTAGAGCATAGGTCCTTTATACAATCCTTATTACTATGAACAAGAATAAAAATAATAACAATGATAATATTAATATTAGTGAAGAGAAAGAAATTATAGGGGAAACAAATATAGCTTTTTTATGCTGGTCTTAGGACTTGAATTCAAGGCCTGCACACTGTCCCTGTGTATTTTTGTTCAAGGCTAGTATTCAAAATTTAAGCCACAGCTCCACTTCTTTCTTTTTGATAGTTAATAATTAGAGATAAAGGCCTCTCAGACTCATACATGTATAAAGATGCAATTTGTAACAAAATTGGCATAAAGGAGAAAGAGTAGAGAGTATAACAATAAAATTTTGTGTATAATTAACCCTAAATTTGTATTCTTTCACACTAGAATATTATAAATTTGTTACTCTTGTGTGTGTGTGTCAGTCGTGGGGCTTAAACTCTGGGCCTAGGTGCTGTCCCTCAGCTCTTCAGCTCTACCAATTGAGCCATAGCTCCACTTCCAGCTTTTTTCTGTTTATGTGGTGCTGAGGAATCGACCCCAGATACTCATACATGCGAGGCAAGCACTGTACCACTGAACCAACTTCCTAGCCCCTAAATTTGTTACTTTTAATCTTAATATAATCACCAAGAACTTAACAAAAAAAAATATATGGTCAATGGTTTATACCTCTAACCCCAGCTATTTAGGAGACTGAGATCCAGAGAATCATGGTTTGAAGCCAGCTTTGGCAGAAAAGTCTATGATAATTTATTTCCAAAATAACCATGAAAATAGTTATGCTGTGCTGAAGGTATGGCTCAAGTGATAGACCATAGACCAAGCTAAGCAGCCTCAAGGCCCTCATTCAAACCTCAAAGCCAGAAAATTAATAAAATAAATGATTTCCTTCCTATTATACTATATATATCATTATGTATACTATATATCATATATAGTTATATATCATATGTCTCTCATATAGTTATATATTATATATAATATACACATATATTATACAAATGGATACATATTTATTATACACATATATATTATATTACACACATATATTACATAAATGGAAAAGGAAATGATATGTCAATACTAGAGAACTGCAATGTAAGTTAATTTAGAAATAGGTAAGAATGTTTTATTGTAATTGTTGAGGTAACATCCTCAATTTTAATAAAACTACATATTGCTTATTAAAAAGAAAAGACTAATGAAAGACTCAAAGAGAATATTAGAAAGAATCAATTGAAGATGAAAGCAGGAAATAATGGAGGAACTGAGGAAGAAAAGGAAAAGCTGAGCAGGAAAAAAAATGGAAAAATTCAGAAGCCTTTCCTTATCTATAATTATTTTACATGTGAATACAATAAGCTTTGCAACAAAATACTAAAGATTTGCAGATTGGATTTGAAAGGCATGACACATTTACTGCTCTCCATGAAATTTTTTCTTTAGACTTGAAGACAGAAGTAGAAAATTAAAGGATAAAAAAAGATATTTCATACAAATAGGAAACAAAAGAGCCAGACGTGAGTGGCTCACATCTGTAATCCCAGCTACTGCTTGGATGCTGACAATAGGAGGCTAGTAGTTTGCGTCTGGCCCACGCAGAAATGTTATGAGACTCCCGTCAAACCCATCACTGCTCACAGTGGCATCTACTGTACTACCTGGGAGGCTGAAATCAGGAAGATGATGGTTTCAGGCCAGCCCAGGAAGAAACTCTATAAGACTCATAGGTAAACTGTGATCTGCACATGTACCTAGACTGGAAATGAGATTCTATCCCCAAATAAACAGCACAAAAATGTCTGGAGGCATGACTCAGTGGCAAAGCAACTTCCTAGCAAGTGATAAAGTAGGGGAGTAGATTTGATGGCTATATAGACATCAAACCAAATAGACTTTAATTCAAAGAGGCAAAGATGAGGCTTATATATTGATAAAGAATTGAAGATATCTGGAAATGTAACAATTATAAACATGTATATAACATTCACTAAGTCCCAAAATATGACAAAAATTAATTGAAATGAATGGAGAAATAGACAATTGTATAAACAATAGTTGAAGAATTTGAAACCCTGATTTCAATAAAAAAGAACAATTCTATAAAAGATCAATAATGAAATAGAGGGCCTGACACTACTACAATCCAATTAGATGTAACAAATTATAGAGCAATCCTCCCAACAACAGTAGATTATATATTCTTCTCAACTGCATGTGGAACATTCTTCAGCATGCACAATATCTTGGGAAAATGTAGAACAAGGCTCAATACATTTTAAAAAGAATGAAATCATGGGGGCTGGGAAGGTGGCTCAGTGGTAGAGCACTTGCCTTGCATGCATGAGGCCCTTGATTCAATTCTTCAGCACCACATAAGCAAAAAGCCAGAAGTGGCGCTGTGGCTCAAGTGGTAGAGCACTAGCCTTGAGCTGAAGAGCTGAGGGACAGCGCCCAGGCCCAGAGTTCAGGCCCCATGACCGGACCCCCCAAAAAAAATCTGGCAAAGAATGAAATCATGAAAGTTATTTCTATAACCACAATGGCCTCATGCTAGAAATCAGTAATAAAGGGGAAATTGAGAAATCGCACTAATTTGTAAAAATTAAACAATGCACTCTTAAATACTAAGTGGCTTGAAGAAGAATTCATAGCAAAAGTAGAAACCTATTTAGACAACTGAGAGTAAAACCATAGCATGGGAATGTTTGTAGAATGTAACTAAAGGGTGCTCAGGTGAGAATTCATAATTGAAATGCTAGCAATTAAAAACAATATAAATCACAAACAAAAAACCTAGTCATATACCTCAAAGAAGTAGAAAGAGTAAATTAAACTCAGTGCTAGCAATCATAAGGGAATATTAAGTGTAAGACTGGAAATAAAAAATTCTATAATTGTTTAAAACAATGAAGATAACCAATGAACCCAAAGATGGAAATTGATTTTTGTTTTAAAAGATTAGCAAAATTGACACGTCTGTAGCTAAACTAAAATTAGAAATTAAAATGGATCCATTAACATCAATCTTACAAAAATAAAAAATACTTAAAACAAAAATATGAACACTAGATAATTTAGATAAAGTGGACAACCCTAGAAACACACAAACTGAAGTAAAGGTATTATGGTTTGAATATAAAATGTCCCCCCCACCAAAGTCTTACATGTGGAAAGCTTGTTCCCCAGCTAGTTGTGCTACACACACACACACACACACACACACAATGCAAAATAACCAAGTGACCATGGACTGAAAAATTGAGCCAAACTTTCTTTTCTTTCTCCTTTATGTAGTTTTCTTAATCTATTTTTGCCACAGAAATGAAAACTGACTCACCCAAAAAGGATTGAATTGATAACAAAAACTTTTCCAACAAAGAAATTCCAAGACAGATTCATTAGTAAATGCTGCCAAACATTTAAAGAAGACAACCATAAACCTTCTCAAATCCTTCCAAAAAGTAAAGAGAATACAACCTAATTCATTTTATGAAATCAGAATTACCTTGATATAAAAATCAACATCATAATAGAATTATAAACTAGGATCTCTTCTACATATATATGAAGAAAAAAGAAGGCCTCAACAAAATGTAGGGGGCCAAGATCTGAGGACCATGGTTCAAAGCCAGCAGAGGCCGGAGAGTCTATGAGATGTTTGTCTCCCATGAATCCCCAAAAAGCTGGAAGTGAAAGTGGTTCCAGTGATTGAGCACTTGCCTTGAGTATAAAAGCTAAGGGACAGAAAAGAGGCCCTGAATTTAAACCCCAGTACTGGGGGGGGGGGGAAGACAAGGGGAAAGGGAGAGGGAGAGAGGGAGAGGAAGAAGGAGAGGGAGATTTATGTTTTTATGTTTTTTCAATTTTACGGTCACAAAGAATCAAACAGGCAAAGAGAACTGAGATCGATCAATCTATCTATCTATCTATCTATCTATCTATCTATCTATCTATCTATACCTTTACCTCATCCCCTATTATAGACCCTTACCTGTAAATACTTGGAATATTTTATTTTTGTTAAATTTTTTATGAAATGCAAGCAAATCCAAATTATTTATACAATGTATATTTATCTTTTCCTCCCATAAAGCTTAGCATGCTATGCCAACTAATCTTTACTTAATTTTTTTCAATTCACATTACAGTGTAAAGATCTTCCTACTTCAACACAAAACATACTCTTCCTTGCTTTGAAATTGCAAGATTTTTATGTGGAAATATTCATTCTTCTGTAGATCCATTGAATGTTACTCAGCCTCTGAAAACAAATCCACATTTTAGAAAAGTTTATCACTCTTCTCTAATTTCCAACCTTAATAACCAATTCTGCCTTTTGTTAAAAAAAAAAAAACAAACTTGACCATTCTAAATGACCCCCAAAACATAACTTTGACTACTAGTGTCCAAATGTAAGATGTGCACTTTTCAGTACAGGAAACATTTGGTATTTGAAACTCACATCACAAGAGATTCTGCAGGGTCAAACCCCTAACCATTGAATATTGTCTCTATCTATATCTGAAGGTAAATAGAAAGAAAGGAGGTGGGGGTGGAAATCACATCACCTGCTTATGGGTTCCTCCAAACCAATCTCTGATTCCCAGGTACTTCACGAAAGGGTGGGTCAATAGTTATGGAACCCTAAGGTTTTCAAATAACTTACAGCTTGTAAGTATCAAAGGAAACCATTAATCTCTCAGCTGCTTTAGTCGTTTAAATGAGAAAAGAAAGTGGTTAGTACCTTGCTAAAATAAACCCAACAGGACTCCAGGTTTCAGCAACCATGAAAGAGGTTATTTTCTTCACACATGTTTAACAGTGAATGAAGAGATGAAACGGAAATGAGTTTGCATCGGTACCATTATGATTGATTATGATTCAGCAAAAAAAATTCCTTAGCGTGGAATCTTTCCACTTACAAGTTCTGGTAGATTGATAGACAATGTTGCTTCCTTAACTGAAATGAATTTAAGTCTTAACATTGGGATGAAACCGCTGTCCTCTAACTCTTGTTAGACCCTGAAAGGCAGAGATTTCATCAGCCCTTTCTGATTATGCTAGAGTCTCATAAAGACTGCTCCACATATTCAACTACATCCACAGTCTGACACATGACAGACACTCAACAGAGACATGCCTACAGCAGAAAGGAGATTATTACATACTCCTTTTCAATTCCCTATAGCCTCCTTTATTGTTAGTTAAATGGAAGCATCAGTAGATATGAGTATTTGTGTGTATATGTGAATCTAAACATACACATAGGTACAATTTGAATTTCAAGCAACCCTATCAGAGAAATGTGATCAAAGTTTTTTGTTTACTTTGCTATTTGTTTTAGGAAAATGGCTCATCTGATGTGTATTTAGGGAAGGTTGGCAGAATTAGACTCAAGAGTTAATTTTACAAAATGAAATACATAAAATCAAAAAGAACTCATCTTACAGTTTTTTAGGTACTAGTGTTTAAATTCAGCGTCTTGTGCTTGCTAGGCTTGAACCATGATTGGTGCTTGTTATTTTGGTGATGCAGTCTGGGGAAATTTTCTTCCCAGGCTGAGATCCTCCAGATCTCAGCTCCTGAGTAGCTTGTTTCCCAGGTATGAGCCAAGTGAGCTTGATTTTGTAGTCTCAAGACAAAATTTCTTCTGTTCCAGGAAACCTCAGTTTAAACCGTCAACTGATTGAAGTCTTTCTGCATTATTAAGGATAAACTTCCTTTTCTTAAAGTCAACTGATTGCAAATATGAACCACATTTACAAAAATACCTTCACATCAACACCTAGGTTAGCATTTGATTAAATACTTGTGTATTGTAGCCTCGCCAAGCTGACACATAAAATTAAGCATCACACTTTCTCATCTGATTTTATAAATACCTCAAAGACTGGAACACATTTGTTTTGAGGACTTAGTAAATGCTTCTGCTGCCGTTCACTTTCCTCAGTTATTTTTGGCCCAAGTCCCTATTGTTTCAGCAGAAGTTTGTTGTATTTTAAAGTTCCAGTCTGCTTTTACTCTTGGTTCAAGATTATTTTTCTGTCTGGTCCATCGAGCAATATGCTTTTCTTAGTTCCAGGTTTCATCTCTAGACTTGCATCTAGTCACTTGACTGATATAAGACTGTCTAGCATCTTTTGCATAATGGTCACTATGTATAGCTTTTCAAGTTGTGTAGTTCAGCATCCTGGATTGTGGGATTCACGTTCTAGACTATGTGACTGGAGTTACATACTGTATATAGCTGGGCAACACTAAACAGCCATTCAACTTACAAGCATTCATCTATTTATCCATTTCCCCATCAACATTTACCCTGGGTGAATTCATATTCAAAATTCATACCAGTGAGAATACCCAGGAGGGGTGAAAGCATCTAAAGTTATGCAGATATTCAAGATCAGGTTTAAAATACCTTTTGATCTTTTTATTTTTGGGGGGGGGCGGCTACCCTTCCTGATGTCTTAACTTAGTGTCTGGACACTCTCCCTTAGCATTTTCACTCTAATGCTATAGCTGAACTTCTGGGTTTTTACTGTTTAATTGGAGAAAAGAATTTCACGTACTCTTCCCTGGGCTGGCTTAGAATCTTGATCCTTAGATTGCAGCTATCTGAGTAGCTAGGATTATAGATCAGTAGATTGATAGGTTGACAACTAGGTGCATGAAGGCACTTGACTAAACCCTGTTCCTATTCCTTTTGCCTCTTACAATCTACTCTTCTATCTCACACCAAGCCATACTTCCTCAGTTCTATTATCTCTGAAACTCTAAAGTCTGTAAACCCACAAATAATAGCCCAATGGAGTTTGCCTAATGAATTGTTACTGCTACGTGTGACTGAAGCCAGCTTGATGAGTTACACCATTTCTCCATGTAGAAATTTATCTCCTATCCTGTTTCAAAATGATTTTAAGAGATTGTACGGCATTAAATGGTTTGCACTGAGATTACAGAAAGAAAGTAGGTTAAGAAGGCAAGAGAAGATAAAGTGGACAGGATGTTTTTGTGGGTCTAGTTGGCTGCTTTACTTGAGCCTATCTACAGAATATTGTTTCTCATTGATGTGCTATTTATATAATTTCACTATTTTAGTATCCATATTTTCCTCACATTTTACATCTTTACATTGAATTTACATAAAGATGGCATCTTAAGCAATGGTGGCTCATGCCTACAATCCTAGCTACTCAGGAGATTGAGATATGAGGACTGCAGTTCAAAGATAACACAGGCAGAAAAGTCCATGAAGTTCTTATCTCCAATTAGCCAGCAAAAAACTGGAAGTGGAGCTGTGTTTGATTTCACATGTGTTCCAGTCATAGTCTCTGTTGCTTCTTATGTCCATTTCTAATTTTTCGAAGTGAAATTGAACAGCTTTCAGGCCTAGAGAGTGCCTAGCAAATGCCAGGTATACTTTACCCACACCATTTTATTTGAAATTACTGTAAATGCACATTGTATAAACAAGGAAATTGAGGCTCAGGAAGATGACATTAGTTGTTTAAGCTAACTTCATAGCTGAATCAGAATCTGTACCGTAAACCAAGCACCGGTAGCAGTAACTGGGCAAGGAGGCGAGGGTAGGAGTCTGCGTGGTTTTGACAAGGGTGGGCTAGAATTTGCCCTGGAAATCTTGACTAAAATGTTTTTGTAGGTCCAGGGCACAGTTAGGTTCACAGCTAGGAAACTCTTTGAGGGTAAAGCCACAGCTTGGTTAAATTGGGTGACTCACAAGTGTGAAGGTTTATATTTTAGCACCTGGCAATCAGAGGCAAAATTAAACCACTTAAAAATGAACACCAATGAAAACTCAGAAACTTTGCAAAGTCCTCAGGCTATAGCATACATTAGATTCTTAATTGCAGCTAAGGACTGAATTACTTTTTAACCCATCTTTAATTCATGTGGATGATAAATACAGTGACAATTTTAATTAGTCAAGAATTGAGTCTAGTCTTGGGGCGGCGGGAGGGGGGGGGTGTCATGATTCCCACTTGACCAGATTTGATTTCAGGAGATTCCCCCTGAGAGTTGAGGTCACCATGATATTTACTGACTAGGTTTTAGAGGAGGAAAATTATGTACTATTGAACGCTGAAATATAAAATTTTATAAACTCAAGCTCTTGGAAACATGCAGCGAGCAGAAAAGACTAGCCTAGTTTGTACAAGCATATCAGAACTTTATCAACTCTTTGGTTTGACAATTGTTCTTTGAGACTTTTTCAGGAAAACTTACAATTGCAGGGAGATGAGAGGGAAAAGAAAGGGGAAGTATCCTACTGTGTGTTGGTGTTAGGCTATCTGTCACTGAGCCTTGAATAATGGTAGTTGATGACTTTAGCTTACGTCATCATATTTCTCTACCTGGGAGACTATAGATTTCTCAGAATTTTTTTTCTCCTTTTTCCTTTTCTTTCTTCTTTCTTTCTTCCTTCCTTCCTCTTTCTTTCTTTCTTTCTTCTTCTTTTTTTTTTTTGGTTCCGGTCGTGGGGCCTGAACTCTTGGCCTGGGTGCTGTCCCTCAGCTCTTCAGCTCAAGGCTAGCACTCTACTACTTGAGCCACAGCGCTACTTATGGCTTTTCTTTTTCTGCTTATGTAGTGCTGAGGAATCAAACCCAGGGCGTTAAGCATGCAAGGCGAGCGCTCTAACACTGAGCCAGCTTCCCAGCCCCTCTTTCTTTCTTTCCTTCTTTCCCCCCCTCTTCCTCCTCCTTCTCCTCCTCCTCCTCTTCTTCTTTCTTTTGGCTGGTCCTGGGGCTCGAACTCTTGGCCTGGGTGCTGTCCCTGAGTCTCTTTGTGCTCAAGGCAAGCACTCTACCACTTGAGCCACAGTGCCACTTCCAGCTTTTTCTGAGTAGTTTATTGGAGATAAGAATCTCATGGACTTTTCTGCCCAGGCTGGCTTGGAATTGTGATCCTTAGATCTCAGCCGCCTGAGTAGCTAGGATTATAGTCATGAGATGTTGACTCCTGTTAGTTTTGTTTATTTCTAAATATATTCTACTTTGGGATTTTAGAGGGCTAGCAATCTATAGACATGACTAGCTGAAAATGGGGTATTCTGCCACTAACTTTCAGGAAAAGACATTAGCAGTAGATATGTACTTAAGATTAATTACTCTGTACCTTTAGTCAGCCATTTGGTCCTTTTGACCACTGTGTATTTTATAGGCTAAAGTGAAAAGCTAGTTGGATTTCCTACATTTTATTCTGTCTGTGTTTTGAGCATTTTATAGTAAAAACAGGGTTGTACAATATCTGGCTGCTAGTTAGGAATACAAAACCCAGGCATCCATTTGGTTCAGAGCCTCCCAGCTAAAGAAGCTCTGGAGGAGGTCATTCAGGTAGAAGGCAATGGCGAATCTTGGTGCCTGGAATCAGAAAAGAATTGAATATAACTTAAAGTCAAGTGTTTTACTTCTTTTCCCATCAAGAGAGTGCAAGTGCTGAGAAGAAATCATGGCCTTTAAAATATTTTTATTATTTGTACAAACAAGCTACCATTCAACAAATCAGTTTATAAATGCAATGCAGCTTGCTTGATGTCACCCCTTTTATTATTCACCTCTTTTCCTCCCAACCCCAGCCCTGCACTCAATCTTGTTGTTGTTATTGGTGGTGGTGGTGGTTGTGGGGCTTGAACTCAAGGCCTGGGTGCGTACCTGAGCTCTTTTGCTTAAGGCTAGTGCTCCACCATTTTGAGCCAGAGCATCACTTCTGGTTTTCTGGTGGTTAATTAGAGATAATGGTCTCACAGTCTTTGCTGCCCAGGCTGGCTTTGAAATGTGATCTTTCGATCTCAGCCTCCTGGGTAACTAGGATTATAGGCATGAACCACTAACACCTGGCCACCCAATCGTATTAATTTCTGAAAATGTGCATCAGATATTATGACTACATTTTCCCCACCTTCCTGTCCTGATTCATCTCCACACCTTCTTTTAACCCCCGCATATTCATTTTTTTGGACTGAGTTCATTTTTCTAAGGAGTTACAGTATTTGAGTTCTCCCCTGCAAATACCATTTTTCATTTAATATATATGTATGTACACTTGCATACAACTCCATATGTGTTTATGAGTACATTTATAAATTCATTCTAGCTTCCACATAAGAGGAAAATCATGTGTTCTTTGTACCTCTGGGCCTGCCTTACTTTGCTGAGCATAATTTTTTTCCAGGTCCATCAATTGCAAATGATATAATATTATTCTTCCTAATAAATGAGTGAAATTCTGTTTCATATATATATACACATATATATATATATATATCACATTTTCTTGATCGATTCATCCATTAAGGGACATCTGGGTAGTTTCTGTATCTTGGCTATGGTGAATAGAGAAGCAATGAACATATTTATGCAGATGGCTTTTCTAATTTGTAATCTTTTGTATAAATGCTTAAGAGTTGTATTAATGGATTATAGAATAGTTCTATGTCTAGTTTCTTAATAGTAGCTAGTATAAATTTCAGGGACTAGATATGGAATTCATGGGAGTCAGTTTTGAGGGATTCATTTCCAAGAGGGTGCCTGCTAGGAATGGGATCCTGTAAGTTATAAATCTGATTGAGGGGGTTTCCATAGAAGGCAGACAAAAGAATGCTAGTCCCCATTAACCATACAGTCTCTCATTTGTACTATTCAACACAGGCATTTTTACACATCAATAACCATAAGCAATATATTAATAAATGAGTATGGTTCTGTTACAATAAAACATTAAAAAAAACAAGAATAGGTGAGATTTATCCTTTCTGCCAATCCTAGCCTGTAACATAGTCTAGGAAATCAGAGAAAATAAGCAGGAGAACATGTAAATTTGTCCATGAAGGAATTTATTTTGGATGGCTAACATCAGTCAGGTAGATAATTTCTGACCTTTATTTTCCCCCAAAGCCAATTTCTGGAAAACTAAACCTAAGATTAGTAAATTGATGAAGAAGAAAAAAAGTCATGACCTTAGCTCAAATTTGTGCTTTTGATAAAGAGATTGAGTAATTTAAAAGCAAAGGGTACTGGCACTTTAAGCTCTTCCAAGCGTCAACCTTAACCAATAACTGACTGGGACAGACATGTAAATAGTACACTTCCTCATCACTAGTGAGAACAACCTTGCAATAGATGCTGTCCTTCATTTCTGCAGCCCCAGACAAAGGTCTAACATCACGCTTGACATTACATGTTCTCTTTTATCAATGTGATTTTCATAGTATCCCTTAGGTTTTTCTGAGAACACAAATCCTTATATTAGGGAAATCTCACTAAAGGCAGATCATTTTATGTACTTGTTCAAATATTCCTGACATACATTTTTTTCTGCATTGAACTCTAAAGCGTTCAAACAAAGGTTACTTTATTTAACATACTTTCACTTTAACTTCCTAAGCTCCTATCAACCACACTGGGCCCAGTGGTACACATAATGATTGTTTTGTCCTGAGTTATATCTGTACACCTGGATGAAGAGACACCGTGAACCACATTGAGCATCAGAAAAGCTGGTAGAAATGGACAATTTTGAAAGAAAATAGTCTTCTTCTTGATTAAGTAAAACTCTATGCCTTATTTTCTTTGTCCATTAATACATTGGTGTGAATCTCAGCTGATTCTACAACTTAGGTAGTACGAATATTGTTGTGATAATCATGGGTATATGGGTACTTCCACAGCAGGCTAACTTTTGATTTGTTTGGGTATATACTCAGAAGTAGTATAGCAGAATCACATGGAAGTTCTATTTTTAACTTGTTTTAGGTATTTTTATATTGATTTTCATAGTGCCCAGACTAATTTGCATTCCCACTGCCAAGTGTGTAAGGGTTATTCACTCCTCCCCTGCCTCCTTCTTGATAATAGCTATTCAGACAGGTATGATGGAATTTCAGTAACATTGGATTTGAATTTTTCTGATGGCTAAAAATGTTGAATTTTTAAAAATATATTTACTGGTCATTTGTATTTAATTTAAAAGAGTTGATTCTGCTCATTTATGCATGAATTATTTGTTCTTTTTGTTTAATTTTTTGAGCTTCTTATATATTCTAAATACTAATCACATGTAAAAGGCATTACTGGCAAAGATTTTTTTTTATCATTCTGTACCTTTACTGTGTTGATTTCTTTTGTACAGCAAAGAATTTTTAATTTTATTTGGCAGTTCTTGCTTTTGTTTGTGGTGTTATTAAAGTCTGTTCATAGTCACAGTTTAATTTTAAAGTTGATCTGGAAGTCTTTCATAGCCTTATAAGAATCACACTTCCAGAGGGTGCAGTGGTTGATGTCTTTATTCCAAGTTACTAACAGGTAGAGATGGGGAGAATCAAGGTTAAGGACAGCCTGGTTGCAAAGTTATTGGGACCGCATCTCATTCAATAAAATAAGTGTTGTAGTTCAAACTGACCGTCCCAGCTACACAGGTGGACATACATAAGAGGATCATGGGTTTGAGTCCATTTCTGGGCCCAAACCTCAAGATCCTACTTGAAAAAATATCTAAAAGCAAAAAGAGTTTAGAGAATGGCTCAAGTGACTGCCGGCCCCAGTTGTGGAGGATCTCTGGTGCACTAAGGCTCCTAATAAATAATGGAGAATAAGTAGTCAAAAGCAAGCAATGTGGGAAATGTGATATCTCAGTTCTCAGGTACCATGGAACAACTCAGCAGCCTTGAATAGGAACAAATTAAGTGTGAGAAATCACTCATCCCTAACATGTAGTTGTTTCATAGACTGCCATTGTGAGAAGCATTCAGCCTAATAAGTCACAGACAACAAAATGTGCATTTTTTTCACCCCAGAGGATTTAGCCAGTTGATTAACTCTAAGGAGAGGCAGTTTAGTGGGTAAAAGACTAAACTTTCACTTCAGGGAATTCTGGTTGAGCCCTCCAAGAAAGAGTTCATGTCTCAGCTTTGGGACTCACATGGATAACAACTCACATCAGAAAACCACAGTAAAGGATTTGGCAAGCAGGGGTCAGGTGGCTAAGGAATTATGGGAAGTATCTCCTTCCACTCTCATGGGTAAAAGAACTCTTAAAGATAGGGCAGAATAAGATCATATTGAAACCCAGCACTAAGTCTGATATAAAATCACCCTTTGTATCTCGGGAATCAAAGAATAGATGGCATACTCCAGAGAAGATGATGGTCATGTAAATATTCTTGCTTCTTACCTCCCTTTACTTTATTTCTTACATTTTAAGGGATCCTGTAGGTCAATAGGATAGAAAGATTTGAAATGCACAGATATTCACAAACATCACTGCAGTCAGAACTGAATCACTCGGTGCACACATTGAATTAGACGTAACCATAAGAAATCATTAATACTTAACCATTTTAACCTATAAAACAACAGTTGCCTGTGGCTTCACTATTTTGATATCAGCAAAAGAGGGCCCTCAAGACAAATCAATTTTTAAAAATTAATTTGAACATTTGTTGAAGCAATATCATCAAACAGAATATTGAGTGTTTTCATTTTCTGGCACTGCCTTTATTTTGAGTTACATATATTAAAGGTAGAGTCAAGTCAGAATAAAATTTCTAGCACTTACTACATTTCAGCCTTGCTATATTAATAACAAGCTCTCTATAAAAACTTAAATTTTAATTAAAAAAATTACAAACAATAAATTGTCCTGACTCTACAACCTAAATGAACGCACACCAATATGTGACCTTAAATTACTCAGATGTGAGACAAGGGGAATGTACCCCAGTGGTAGAATGCTTGTCTACTACACATGGAATTCTGGGTCTGACCCCAGTGGTATACATACACAGAAAAAATTAGATTACACCAATGTAGACCCCAAATCCTAATAGTCTTGTTTGTTCTGATCTAAGACAATAAAAGTATATGACTTATAGAAAGACCATTTTAAGGACTGACTGAGATAATGAATGTAAAGTGTCTTCTTCATACTAGACACTGAATAAATAAATATTAGCCAGCATAACAAAAGTTACTGTTGTTACTATTGCATCTACTAGTAGGGAAGTTCTGAACAAAACAGAAATAGATGAAGCCTTGTTTCCACTTTTAGTCAAACTCTCAAGATCACCTTTCTGAGCAGCATCTCCTTTGGCAACAAGGGAATAAATAGAGCTTGGAGCTCATGATCTGAGTTCTAGTTTCTGTATTGTCCAAGTGTATAACCTCAAACAACTTATTTAGCATTCTCTAGCTTCAGTTTCCTCATCTACGAGGATGAAACATATTCATCTGATGGATTTGTGGTAAAGATGAACTATTAAATTTAAGCCACTGTGCCCCATACAAAATGACTCCTCTTCTCCCTTTCCTTTCCCAAATCCCAGTTTGTAATTTTTTGGTTCCTTGTTGACCTTGACCTTAAAACAGGGCCTGACATCCCTTCCCTGTCCTTTGCTCAACACATGGAGAAGTGCCAGCTTTTTACTTCCCCAGATCCTTCCCTACTCTCTTTCAATTATCTATAGTATATTGGTCAAGGTATTAAGGACAATTATCCTCTCAATAAAACTTTGATTAACGAGTAGGTGCCAGCTACTTCCTGGGTTAAGAACTGTGAGAATTTAACTCTGCTAGGATTTGTGTTGGTTATAGGAGTAGAGAAATAGTCTAGAATTCAAAAAGTATATGGAAATAAAAGAAGAATGAGTACTACTCAATTTCACTGGAACATCATCCTACCCCCTGGAACATCATCCTACCTTAGAGTTTGAAGACCACTTTTCCTATCAGTGAGTGACTGACTTATTTTAGAGAGTTTTCTTCAAGGAAGAAAAGAGATGTCTAGTGATACCTTATCACCACCATTATAAGTTAAATATAAAAATATTTTAGAAATTATTATAGGATCAATTACATAACACCTCAGTTTATATTTAAATTCTTAACTTCAAGTACCTCAAAATGTGACAATAGTTGGACATAGAGATTTAGAGAGGAAAGTTAGTTGATTGAGATCATTAGTAAGGCCCAGATCCTATGTAATGTGTAACTTTAGAAGAGAGTTTTAGGCCAGGCGCTGGTGGCTCATGCCTGTAATCCTAGCTACTCAGGAGGCTGAGATCTGAGGATCACGGTTCAAAGCCAGCCCGGGCAGGAAAGACCGTGAGACTCCTATCTCCAATAAACCACCAGAAAACCGGAAGTGGCGCTGTAGCTCAAGTGGTAGAGCGCTTGCCTTGAGCTGACGAGCTGAGGGACAGCGCCCAGGCCCAGAGTTCAAGCCCCACGGCTGACCAAAACAAACAAACAAACAGAAGAGAGTTTTAGGACATGCCAGGAATAATGTGAAGACATAGGGAAGAGATACCTAACCATAGCTAGGATGAAAAGAATATGCTGATAGCTTGATCTGAGACTTCCAGTATCCAAAACTGCATGACAAAATTCTGATTAAAGCCACCAAATTTGTGGTGTTACTACAATACAATAAATTAGGACAGCAAACATCACCCATAGGCTTTCTGCAGCTTTTGATGACTTTTTAAAGAACTGGTAGTTTTATTAATTGATATTTGTTTCTTTTGTAAACACACAACTTCATATGTAGTGGTCATTCAATAACTATAGAGATGAATCTTGCAACTTTTACTCCAAAGTAAAACACCATTTGGCTATGAACAGTTTGATGGTCAGCCATTCAAAATACATTTTCCCTGTGAACTATTTCTTAACCCTCTTTTGCAATCTGGTATTCTGCTCTCACTTTAGCTCTCTTTGGTGTTTCTGAATACATGTTTTACCCTTCCACAATTGTTTGAAGATTCTGTTAGTGCAAGGAGTAGAGACATTTGATAATAGGCATCTTGGCATGGGGCTGAGGGAAGATGCCATATATCTAGTTTTTCCATTAGCTCTTTTCTTTGCTGTGCATCATGGGTAGCTGCTCCTGAGTTCTTCAGGACAAAGGATCCCACTTCTTATCGACATCCTTATGGGTATGTGCTCTAGTTCCTTGCCACATCAGCAACCATACTACCATCTCTTTATAGCTTCCAAAAAAGGTAATTAACTTTCTTCTTTTCTTCCTGGACTATATCCCTGTTATTCTATTAGTGCCATTTTATTGATCTTATGCCTCTAAGTCTATCATTTTAGCTGTCTACACAACCAAATGTTTGTTTATTACACATAATAATAATAAGTCAAATGATTATGAATTATAATAAAGTTCGAGTTAATAAATTAATTGTAATAATTTGGAGTTAATAATAGAAATAATAAAAATAAACTCCTGAACACCATTTTTAAAAGATGCTTAAATTAGGTCACCCAAGTAAGTTTGCTGCATGTTATGTCTTTGTACTTTAACTTTATCACCTGTCAAACTAATTGAATAGGATTAACTGATTCCTCAATTCAGAGGATGATTGGTATCTGCGTGGTGCTTGTTTTGAATACAGATTCTTGGGTCACAAGCTAGAGATTTGTGTTCCATAGGTCTAGCATAGAAGGCACTTGGATGTCTGTGAAGTCTGAGAATACAATACCATTTTTATTGTGTGATTGTTTAGCTGGGAATCTTTTTTTTCTATGCTAGTACCGAAGCTTGAAATCCAGCCCTTGAATTTTCACTTGGCTTTTCCACCTGAGCCACACTTCTACTTCTACCTTTTTGCTAGTTAATTGGAGATTAAGAGCTCTACCACTGGTGCCCAGCTTAGCTGGAAACTTTTATGGTTGACAAATATTCTAAATATGGTGACCTATAAACCCTCTTAAAGCCCTAAATTGAACTTCAATATTGTATAAGAACACATTACAGATTAACAAGTGGAAATGTATAGCTGATTTAGTAGCCAAGATGAGGTATGAGAAAAAGATAACATGAAGCTTTATATGATACAGATATAGTGCAGTCCTAGGGCTTGAACTCAGAGCTTGGGGACTGTCCCTTAAGATTTTTGCTCAACACTGGTACATTACCACTTCAGCCACAGCTCTACTTCTTGTTTTTTTTTTGTGGTCAGTTAGAGATAAGCTCATGGATTTTCCTCTCTGGGCTGGTTTTGAACTGTGACCCTCAGTCTCCTGAATAGCTAGGATTACTAGCATGAGCCATTGGTGCCATGGGAAAAATATTTTTTATATTTGGAAAATAAAGCTCTCTTTTTTGTGTATGACAATTTCTAAAATATATTGTTAATGTGCAATATATTTTTAATCTCATATGTCACAAAGAAAACAGAATTTATTTTTTGCACACACAAAGCTCACTAGTTAATATGAGAGCTGGAGGTAGAGGAAATGGTATCATAAGATTTTCAAGTTTATACAAAGGACTCCTTAGTTTTAGGATTGTAAAGCACAGCAGTAACAGAAGAGTTTCTGAACAGAAGTGAGAAAAGAAAACCCTTAAGTCCAGCTATCACTTTTTCAGGAAGGTATTAAAACCACTTGGGAAAGAATTTTAGTGGAGTTTATTGTCATAAGTAACTTGGTGGTTTTGAGGTTTGCCTATGAACCATCTTTTAGCTATAACAGGCTTACTAGAGGTATGATTAATTGCCAAATTTTAAAAATTTCAAAAATATGAGGTTCCTTATTATATTGGGATAACTTATAAAGAAGTTTTCATTTCATTTGGTATAGTGAATTGTATGTGGCATTATAGGTTACCGACAGTAAACCCTGCAGAATAAGGTTTATATTTGACTTTCACATTAATGTTATGTATAAACTGGAACATATTATATATTTAGTATTTTGTCTTTTAAGTAAAAAACCCTGTATCAAGGTGATTTGGCTTAAAATCTGTAACCAATGGACTGAAAGTTTGTGTTACTAATTTGGGGACTTTGGTGTTTTCTTTCTCCTTCTTTCTTTGGAACAACGATAAATAAGGACATACGACCCTAAGTGTCATTATTTACTAATGTTAAATAATAATAATAGTCATACTCTGGAATAATCCTAATATGAAAGGTAATCTTTATTACAGAGAGTTGAACATTAATATTGAAAGTAATGAGTCCAGAAATAAGAAAGCTAATTTTGAGTCTAGGTTGTCCCAGAACTGTGGACTTGGTCAAAATAGCTAGATAACTGATATAATTGTTTTGAAAAGGAAGGGATATACTATTTTCAAATACTAAGCACTATGCTAAGCATTTTATCCTAAAGGTAATTGTAACACTAGAATTTCAAGCCAAAGAACTATTATTCATGTTTTAGAAAGCATGACATAAGATGAGTTTGGGACTACATTAAGTTGAAAGGAATTTCAAGCAAATAAGCAGGTTAAGCCAGGTGCTGGTGGCTCATGCCTATAATCCTAGCTACTCAGGAGACTGAGATCTGAGGATCACAGTTCAGAGCCAGCCCAGGTAGGAAAGTCCGTGAGACTCTTATCCCCAATAAACCACCAGAAAACTGAAAGTGGCACTGTGGCTCAAGTGGTAGAGCGCTCACTTTGAGCTGAAGATCTGAAAGACAGCACCCAGGCTCAGAATTCAAGCCCCTTGACCAAAAATAAAAACAAAAAACCCAAAACAATACAGACAAAAAACTCATGATCTGAAATGAAGGAAAAGGAATTAAGACAATAAAACCTAGTTGAGTATTAAGACAGTAATTTTCTATAGAATGAGAGCTTTTACATTTACTTTTATGTACCTAGCACTTCACATACTTTATTTAGAGCAATCGATGCTGAGGGAATATTTCTTATTTGATCACAGAATTGACTCAACTTGATTGAATGTCACCAAATAAATAATAAGGTAAAAAGTTTTAAGTTCTGAAATTTTCTTTTAATCATGAGTTATATTACTTTCAATTTCTGCTTCTTCTTTTAAACATCCATCAGGGGACTAGGCTTTTGCTTTCATTTCCTTGAGAAAGAGATTGCATGGGAGAGTCTCTTCATCATGAAAAGATTTTTTTTGGGGGGGGTCTGGTCCTAGAGCCTGAACTTTGGGCCTGGGCGCTGTCCCTCACCTCTTCAGCTCAAGGAGAATGCTCTACCACTTGAGCCACAGTGCCACTTATGGCCTTTTTTTTTCTGCTTATGTGGTGCTGAGGAATCGAACCCAGGGCCTCATGTATGCAAGGCAAGAGCTCTACCACTCCCAGCCCATCACAAAAAGGTTTTATGTCTTCAAAGAACTTAGACTTGTTTATAAGAATACGTGGTGATTCAAGAGATTAACAGAGATAAACAAAAACAAACGTGAAAGACAGAAATACAGAGTGAACAAAACAGTGTATCCTGAAGCAGTATAGATTGGCTGAGAATTGAGGAAATTAGATTAGTTCAGAAGAAGGGAAGAAGAAAGCCCTGTGCTCTGCCCTGAATGGTGTCTGAGGATGCGAATGCAATAGGCTAACTCAAGAGTCCCCACACAGACCTTCTGAAGAGATGCCTTGTGACATGGCATGCCAATTTGCTCAGAGCAATACCAGCAAATAGAATTTGTCTAGCCTTACATATGTAGGAGAGGCCTTGATAATGGAGACCACTGGATTCAAAAGGTGCAGTGTAGGTACCCTTAGTGCTCTCTCCTGCTTGTCCTGGAAATCTTGCCACTTTCAGTTCTGTGAACGAGACCCCAGAATTCTGATGCAATTCCTGGTGAAGCTGAATTTTAATTACTGCATGAATAAATTCTACCTTGTACTGAGCTAGATACACATTAAATATGGGTTAAATCTGAGAATCTAATTTCCAACAGGCATTGGCAAATTTGAAGATGATAAGGATGGGGAGAGAAGAGCAATGGTACAATAGTAAAAGGTGTACAAGGAGCTGGGTGCTGGTGGTTCACACCCGTAATCCTAGCTACTCAGGAGGTTGAAATCTGAAGATGGCAGTTGAAGTCAGTCCAGGGAGGAAAGTTTGGAGACTCTTATCTCCAGTTAACTACCAGAAAACCAGAAGTGGCGCTGTGGCTTAAAGTTGTAGATCCTTAGCCTTGAGCCAAAAAGCTCAGGGATAGCACCCAGGCCCTCAGTTCAAGCCCCACAACCAAAAAAATAAATAAAAATTTTAAAAAACGTACAGTGATGTGGGTTCCTGAACAGGAGATTGAAAATCAAGGGTTCAATCCTTGCCAATGTTTGTTCAGGCACTTATTAACTTTTAGGCCCTGTTCAAACACTTAATCACTTCAGACTTTCAATTTCTGTAAGAACACAGTGCATGTATGTCACTATTATCGCCATTTTTAGGACAAAATGGAGGCCTAGCGAGGACAAATAAGTTTTCCAAAATCATACAGCTGAAAACTAGCAGTCAGGAGTCAGACCTCCATTTTGATCCAAGGTTCATGACTTCACTTTGAATTAGTGTAGGAAAGAAGTCCTCCAAATAGAACCAGTGATTGTACTGGAGTCGGCTGACTGGGTATCATGGATGGTATAAGAAGTTTCAGATACTGATGGAAGCAAACATTATACGAAGTCACTATCATCTCTGATTCTGAACATCTAAGAGATTGTCATTTCCTTGGCATTTCATTTGTTATTATTATTATTATTGTTATTATTAGTCAGTCACAAGGCTTGAACTCAGGGCCTGGGCACTGTTCCTGACCTTTTTGCTCAATGCTTACACTCTACCATTTTGAGCCACTACTCCACTTCCAGTTTTCTGGTGGTTAATTGGAGATAAGAGTCTTACAGATTATCCTGCCCAGGCTGGCTTTGAACCTTGATCCTCAGATTTCAGCTTCCTGAGTAGCTATGATTACAAGCGTGAGCCACCAGAGCTTGGCTTCTCATTTGCCAAATTTTAACATTCTTTTAAATTGTCATACTCAGGTTTTTGGCATGTAAAATTGAAAAAAAAACTGCAGTAAAATTCTAACTCAGATTATGTAGTATTTATCCTCATTAGAAATACTCAATTGAGAGCTTTTTATTATCGAAAACAATTGGTTCATGTTTCTATGCATCTAATAGTGGATAATTTTGTTGAAGTTTTATTCAGATTATTCTATTCTTTTATATCCCAAGGCTTTTGGCAAGTATGATAATTGAGTCTGTTGGGTGAATTTCTTGGGATTAGTTTTCCCTGTGGCTTTTTGAGTTTGGGAGGTCATCTTGGTTGACCTGTCTCCCTCGTATCTGAGTGTACTCACGCCACTCTGTGTGATATACTTGAAATAATATGGTGGGATGAGTCTGCCCCATTACGGTATGGAGAATGTCACAATTGCTTGCTCATAGAGATCGATTGCTTAGAAATGTCAAGAATTTATAGTATTTCTAGAGTGTATTAAAGAGAGGATGAGTAAAACTAAATAAACACAGACTCCAAATTGTTAAACGAGTCTTTTCAAGTATACAACTATAAAGCAATCAAAGAAATACCATGCTGTGTTTAAGACTGGACTCTAATTTTCTTTCCTTTTTTTTTTTTTTTTTTACCATCTTGGCATGACATAGTAATCACAATCACACTATTTAGGTTTTGGGGTTTATTTATTTATTTATTGTGTGTGTGTGTGAAAATACTGTACAGAGGGGTTGCAATTACACGGGCAAGGTAATGAGTACATTTCTTATCAAACATTGTTGCCTCCTCCTTTGTTTCCCCTTCCTATCCCTTCCCATTTCCTCCTCCTCACTCCCACACTCCCCCCAGGCAAAGTTGTAAAGTTTGTTTTTCGACATAACACCATTTATGTTTTTGAGTCAACAATTCTGCAACTACATTTAAACTTATACCTAGACTTGTAAATATCTAATAAATTCAGTAAGTTTTTAGTTGCAACACTACCAAGTACTTACTAAAATTAATTTAAAATTATTTTATTTATTATATCAAACTTACAGTATTATATTTTAAATATTGTCTAGGGAGATTAATTTATTATAAATTTTAGTTAAAGTAGGGGCATTACAAAATAGTTATTCTAAATTAAAAGCTTAGAGATGTATCTTTCTCATTTTGTTTTGCGTTTCTATAACTTTCCAAGACACAAAATGAAGCCAAGCCAAAAATCTCCCAATTATAAAAAAGAAAAATTGATTTAAATCTTGAGTTAAGCTTACCAAAAACATCATAGAAGGCAGATTTTGTGTGGAGGGCAGTGTAAAGCAAATGTCAGATTTAAAATAAACCATTAGTATGAAAAATATTTACTTTCTCAAAATATTTTCAGAAAATTTCTAGTCACAGTACATGGTCATGTTCTTCCTCTCCTTTCTCCTTTCTTTCTCTCTCTCTATCTTCCTTTCTTTCTTTCATTTTCTTTCTTCCTCTCTTTCTTTCCTTCTTTTTTCCTTCTTTCCTTCTTTCATTTCTTTTCCTCTCTTCTGTCCTTCCTTCCTTACATCTATCTTTCCTTCCTTCCTTCATTTCTTCTTTCCTTCCTCCTCTTTCTGTCTGTCTCTTCCTCTATTTTGACTTGCTGTCTTTCTCTCCCTCAGTGTGTCCCTTTCTGCTCATTGTCTCTTTGTCTTTGTGTCTCTTTTTGTGTGTCTGTCTATGTCTTTCTCTGTGTGTGTGTCTCCCCTCCTCCCTCCCCCTCAAGTCTGGCCTTGAGTGTGTGATGGTCTTGCACCTTAGTCTCCCAAGCGCTGGGATTACGGGATCATGGCATATGCCTAGCTTTACATAGGCAAGTTCTGAAAGGCAGCAACATGCTGTGGTAAACCTATTACATTGGAAGATTTCCATTAGGATAAATATGTATTCTCTCTAATTTTCTTATAAAGAGAATCTGATCTTGGAGGACAAATCTAGCTTCAAGATAAGAGAGCTTAGAAAGAAAGATGACCTTTTCCAAAAATCAGGATTTGCCTTTATTCTAAAAGCCATCTCTTCAAGGACAGTCCTTTTACCTTTTTGACATTCTTGCTCTCTTAAATATTTTTTTCACTGTTTAAGGAATTTTATTAAAGCAAGAATTTTATAATTCAAATTACATTTCCTCGCACAGTTATCAATTCTGTTACTTAGAACTGACATCCTGAGCTATTCCACACTAAAGAATTACAAAATTAAAGAAAGGAATGCTTTAAATTTTTGTACTTTGCTGAAAATTCTTTTTCCCAGGGTCTATAAAACATTAATTTGTTTTTATATTTTACTATTTTTTGTAGTTTTTTTGTTGTTTTTAAATCAAGTAATCTAGGACTAGCACTGTTTGCTAGATCTGGCATTTGCTCAGTATATAAGGTTCAAAGTTTCCTTTCCTTTTTTAATTTATTTTATATTTTGCATTTTTCATAATATTTAAGTTTTTCGATGTTTAGATATTTTTCTTTGGTGAAGCACAAGTTGTTTTTTTTTTCTTCTCAAAACATGCTTTATTAGTATATTGAGTCATACATTGTGTTTTTGACAAGTTTCTTTTCATGGTCCCTGATCAATTTTTAAACAGCTGGAACACCAGTGGCACTGTTAACTGCTTTCTGGGCAGCCTCTTTAGCTTGGTGGGCTTGTAGTACAGCTACAGCTTCATCAACCTTAGAACGCAGAGACTCTGGAGACTCAAGCATATGAAGTAGTTCTGAATTATCTATCCAATAACATGCCAGTGATTTTACCAGCAAGGGTAGGGTGCATGGCTTGGATAAGAGGAAACAGCCTTTCACCCAACATTTTCTTTTGCTCTTGAGGGGGGGCAGATGCCAACATGGAAGCAGTCAAAGGTTCCTGACCTTGTACATGAACAGCAGGTTGTTGCATGGTATCTTGTGGCAAAAATATGGAACGCTTCACGAATTTGCGTGTCATCCTTGCGCAAGGGCCATGCTAATCTACTCTGTATCGTTCCAATTTTAGTATATGTGCTGTCGAAGCGAAAACTCTCTTAAATATTTTTCTCTATCCCAATACTTTCAAATCTTGTGTTACATATCTGAATAAAAAGAACAAAATTTTTTTATAGAAAAGGGAACCAACCAACACATAATGAGTAAGGATACCTCTTGTCAGAAAATCAAATGTAGGGTTTTTCTTTTTTTGCTTGTTTGTTTTGTTTTCCTATTTTTCCCCTTTTGTTACTGATTTTGATTTCTGTACCTTTTGTCTTGTAGATAAGTATATCTGATTTGGAGAGGGGAAGGGGAAGCACAGAAATGGTGGGACAAAGGGTGAACTAACTCAGCAGTGATGCTCACTAGACACTATACAATATGTGGGGAACCGGGTCAGGAGGGAAAAACTGGGAGAGAATGATGGAGGGGTGACATTGTCCAAAAAGAAATGCACTCAATAGCTGACTTATGTAACTGTAACTCCTCCATACATCACCTTTACAATAAAAACAAACAATAACAAAAACCAAAACCAATAAAGACCCTGCAAGTGTCAGGTTTGGAGATGAGGTACAGGTGATTGTAAAAAAAACAAAACAAAACATGAAGGGAACCATTGGGAATGATGGTAACGCTCTATATACTAATATTGGCTTGTGTTACACAGCTGTGTGCATTTATCAAAATTCTTACTGTAGTACATTTAATATTTATGCATTGCATTGTACAAGGTTCATCTTAAAGAAAAAAATAGCATAGAAAAATATTTAACTGAAGTTAGGGAAATGATGTCCCCAACTTATTTTGAAATGTTTCCAGAAATAATGTTTTGATGACTAAATAGATGAATAGAGATAGTTATCTATTTGGATAAGCCATTATGTGGTAATTATGGAGTCTAAATATCAGTCCAATGGTGTTATTTGGTGTAAAGTTCTTTCAACTTTTCTGTAAGTTTGAAAAAAAGATTGATTAATTTTTTTAAAGAGAAAATCATTTACATTGCATAGAGGTATATTTTTATTGAATTCTAGGTTTAAAAGACAGATTAACTTATATATTTATTTTGACATTCTCTAAGAAATCAAGCAAAGTGTCTTTCATATCACATAACAGATATTATTTTACTTTTATTCATGAAGAAAGGAACAAGTTTTGAAAACAAAAGACCGGATGGACCACTAAATATTAGTTTATTTTAGAAACTATTTTCCATTCATGAGATCTTTAGAGAATACCTTAATATAGAAAGAAAAATCCTCTATTGGCAAACTTTAGGTTTCATTTTGTATATCAAAGCATTGCCATTTTGTTTGTATTATTAAAATGATGTTGAGTTTTCTTCTCAAGTCCAATATTTTCTATAATATTTTCACATAATGTTTCCTCTTGGTTAAAAGAGGAACAAAGTTAAGTGCATCACAAATATTAAGTATTAAAATTAAAATCTATTTTGAAAGAATATATAAATTTTGATGCCACTGAAAATAAATGATGAGAAAATGTTAATAGACTATTTGTAAATATACTCAACAATTTAGTTTTTAGTAGTGTAATTTTTTTGTGCCAGGATCTGGTCACTGTCTTTATGCTTTTTATCTCAAGCTACTACTCTACTACATAAGCCACACCTTTGGTTTTTTTTTTCTTTTTTTAATTAATTGGAAATAAGAGTCTAATGAACTCTTTTGCCCTTGCTGGCTTTGAACTTCAATCCTCAGATCTTGGCCTTCTGAATAACAAGGATTATAGGCATGACTAACTTGTGCCCAGCAGTAACATAACTTTTAAAATGGAAAAGTACCCTTTTAATGAGAAGACAAATGTACTTGTGATATTCAATTATTAGATTATATGTAATCTGTGAAACTTTTCAAAGCAGCAGTGTTCCTGGGCATTATCATTTATAAGGAAAAAATAATCCAAATATGTTTTATTACAGAAATTAATTTAAATAGTGTCAGAAACTCTTCATGTTTAAAAATGGTTTTTTTGTGAAGGACTTTTCTTGTGATTAATAATACAAATACTTACGAGTCAGACTTCTAAAAAATATGGGTCTTGGAAAGGATAGTGGGAGAAGAACAAGGGAAGGGGTAACAATGGTTGACAAGAAATGTACTCATTGCCTTACTCATGTAACTGTAACCCCCTTGTACAGCATCTTTACAATAAAATACAATTTTAAAAAAGTATAAGTCTTCAGAGTATGTTGATGGCCAAAAAATGCTAATCATGAATGAGCTCTACATATTCCAACGAATCTACCTAGTTCAGATCATCACTTGGCTTTAACATATTAAGATTTAGAACAAAAAATTTATTTTAACCAAGTTCTTAAAAAAAAAGTAGCATATATAAACATGGATGTTAATACATTAAAGTGACATAACTCAACCCAATTTGCGTGTCACTTTTTGAGATACCATGCAACTGGAAATACTTTTTCTATCATGGTAGACATTAAAAAGAGAACAATTTTGAACCAAGGAACTCAAGACTCTAACCCTAGCTACTTAGGAAGCTGAGACTTAAGAGTTGCATTTTGAAGCCATGCTAAGCAAGAAAGTCTATATGAGACTCGTCTCCAATTAATTACCAAAAATGCCAGAAATGGCTCTGTAGCTCAAGTAGTAGAGCACTAGGTTTGAGCAAATAGAATAGGGACAGCATCAAAGTCCTGCATTAAGCCCCAGAACTGGCACACACACACACACACACACACACACACACACACACATACACACACAAACAAATCGCCATTTTATAAGGGTGCTCTTGAACCACCAAGAAGAGTTTTAATATAACAGACACCACAGTTCTCACTGTGCTTCATAGACTTTGGAAAGACAACTAAAACACCAGAGTTTTAATTGACATCATAACCATAGGTTGTATCCTCTCAGCTTGTGTGCTCAGTTCTCAGATCACTTGATTAGAATCTTGTTTTTACTACTTCTTTGCTGTTGTTGGTAATTTGTAGTTTATACATGTTTAGCTTTTATAAAGAACATTTGACAAGCTGTTTATTGTAATTGAATTTGATGCTGAATATTCTTCAAAGGATTTTAGTTAGAGCACAACGTTTTAAAGGAAATTCCACATTAACTTGTTATAGCAAGTTGTTACTTTTTCCAACTTTTTCTATAAGTGATCTAACTCCAGGTAATTTTCAGATCAATCTAAGGACTGGTGGTCATCTAATAACACCAATGAGCACAGGAAAGAAGCCCTGAACAAATGAAAGAGTCCCAAAATTGCAAAGATTATGCCTATCAAGGACACACCAATAAGGACCATAAACCTGCCACCCAGGGAAAAAGCCCATGGCTTTCGTTTTATATTTTTGAAAAAAGAATGTGAACATTCTTTCTATATCTTTCGCAAAAGCCACACCAGTCATAAATAAAACATTTGCAATACCAAGTAGTGCTTGTCAAAACAGAGACTCTTTCCAAAGAACAAGAAAAATGCTCCAAACACTGTTACTCCCATTCCAGTTTTCCGAGTGTCCATTAAGGAGCTCATAACTGTTGCAGTGGGACAGCAATGGCAGCAAATCAAGAGTTCAAAGTGAGAAACAGACTCAGGTAAAAGAAAACTAGGAAGCAGCTAGGAGAGAGCTGCTTCCTCAGCAACCTGTGTTCAAAGACTAATGTACAACATGTAGTCCCACTAAACTTCGATTTGAAAGAACTCATCATAAAATGTTATAATGACACATGTGAATAAATAGCAACATACATTACTTAGAAGGTAAATACAAAGTCAAATAATTGTATATAGGTGATAGGATGAAGGACAATGTCTAAAAGATTAATAATGTTAATTATTTAAACAGCTTTGATACAACCAGTGATATACTGATGAAGTGTCTCTTAGAAATGAACAGGAGATGCAGAGTAAAGTGAAAGATTAGAAGGTTGCTATATTTGATTCTGGGATTGAAAGAGTCAAGATGAAAAAAGAGAAGCTATTTACTGAAGGCAGAACAGGATAAGAAGACCCTTGAGAATCATGAAAGTGTAACAAGAGCTAAAAAGCACAGCTGAAAAGCAGCAAAGAAAAGTAGGAGACATTCTACAGGTTCAACGTAGCACCCCATTGGGGAGGGGAAGCCAGAACCACGGCCACAAAGGTAAGTCAGGCAGGTCTGGCAACAGACTGGCAAAACCAGCTGTGGGGGAAGTCCACACTACCAGCAAACTTTAAACCCAGAGTGGACACTTTATGTGACATTGACTACTCCTGGGTGACAGGAGAGCATTGAATAAGAAAGACATCAAAATGAATTCCAAGAAATGGAAACAAGTGGTTTTTAAATTTTTGTGTGTTTCTTTGTTCTCGTTTTGTTTTCCCTCTTTTGTTGCTGTTTTTGATTTCTATACTTTTTGTATTGTATGTAAGTTTTGAAGAGAGTAAGGAGAAGCACAGAAATAGTGGGAGAAAGAGTGAACTAATTCTGCAGGGATACTTACTAGACAGTATGTTGAACATGAACTACATAACTTGGTGGGGGTTGGGGGTGACTGGGAGGAAAACAACTGGGGGAAAACAAAGAAAGATGTGACACTGTTCAAAGAGAAATGTACCCATTACCTGACATATGTAACTGTAACCCCTCTATACATCACCTTTAAAGTAAAAAATATTTTTTAAAAGACATTCTCTAAGTTCCCATATCTCAGAGTGTTATAGCTGGGCATAATCTTGAAAGTAGAACAATAGTCTAAGTCTGAGATAGTCTGACACTTGAAAATAATGAACAGTCTTGCATTAGGATAGTAGGGACATCCAACCACCAGGTCTGGATTGGATGGGAGACAGCCATCAGAGGGGCTGTGAATGGAGAGAGGAATGTCTGATATTCACTTACTAAGTAACATAAGCAGGGATCTTGGGCAATGACAAGCATAGTGGTGAGAAGAACCATCCTTTCTTGTGAGAAGAGAGCTCCATCACCCAAGATCATTGTGGAAAAAAACTTGAAACCAAAGTTTGGGGCTGTTCCTGGTCTCCGCTTCCTGCTACCAGATGGGACTGAGAGTTCTGAGCCCACATCCTGGGGCTACAGTTTCCCCTTCCATAGGGGGTTAACTTTTAGGCAGAGTATGAAAACACCGAAGGAGATAACCAACTCTTGACTAGCTTTACCTCATATCACATACAGTATAGTAGGAACAAGTGTGACTAATTTTCTTCTCCTCTTAGTAGTACTGGGAACTAGGCCTTGTTCTCTGAACACATAGGAAGATGTTTGGCTATACAGCTATACCCCACGTCCAGTGGTGAGAAGTTGCACATCAACACCCTCTTGCTTGAAGAGTAAGAATATGTCAAATGAAAGACAGTAGGCGGTTAAAAAGCCCAGACTAATAAATTAACCTCTGGTGCACAAATCTCCGTGTAAAAATACAAGAAACATTTTTAATACAACACGATTCCTCCAAAAGTCAAAGGTCAAAAAATAATAGAATGCAATTGCCATTAAAATTCCAATTGAATTTCTCACAGAAATAGAAACATCAGTATTAAAATTACTATGGAAGTACAAAAGAACAAACTAGCCAAATCAATACTGAAGGAAAAAAAGGTGCTGGAGGAACCAAAATATCTGAAATTATACACAGTAACAAAAATAGCCACCACCTCCCAACTCCTCTGCTGCAACATTTGATGAAGATGCTGTCTTTTTCTCTAGAGTGTTTTGTTGATATTAAGTGAAGCAAGTCAGGCAAAGTATGCATGTTTTCCCTTATGTGGGAAGATATTTAGCTTATGAACTTATAAGTAAATATATTGGGTGGTGTGAAAGCATATACAATGGATTAATAAAATATGGCAGATTAAAGGGAGAACTCAAACAGTAAAGTAATGTAATTCCTTAGAAAGTGAAGTCAATAAAGGTGAAGTTAGGCAAAATAAAGCACCAAAAAGGGGTGGGGTGAAAAGGAAAGAGGTGGACAAATGAAGAGGACAAGAGGAGAAGAATTCAGTCAGAATCCAATGAATATCCTACAAAATTAAAAGGAAAGGGGGCGTAGAGGAGGGATGGGTAAGAATGTTGAAAAGGAAGTGGCGCTGTGGCTCAAGTGATAAAGTGCTAGCCTTGAGCTGAAGAGCTGAGGGATAGTGCCCAGGCCCAGAGTTCAAGCCCCACGATAAACAACAACAACAAAAAAGAATGTTGAAAGGGGTGTTATTGATCAAGATATATTGTATTCATAAACTGCTTTGGTAAATGGCAACATTTGTACAACTTGTACAACTACTTAAAACACTTAAATCATTTTCTGAATGGAAGAAAGTGGAGTTTTGAAGTCTCTTATTGTTGTTATGGGGTCTATCAATGCTTTTGTGTTGGGATTTGTTTGATAGACTTAGAACTTTATTTTTCACTCTATATGAATGCCAAAGAATCAAAGATTAAATGTAAATTCTGAAACTACTAGAGAAAGTCATGAGGAAAATTCCAAACTATATAAGCCTATGTAATTATTTTCTGAACAGGACTTCCAATTAATTTCCAGGCATGTAAGAGTAAGAATGGACAAATGGGATATTATCAAATTAAAGTCTCTTCACAACAAAAGACACTCCAAGACAACTCTTAGAATTGGAGAACATATCAGCAGCTATTCAAAAGATAAACAATATATAGAATGTACAAAAATTAAACAAAACAATAAATGGGCAAATGAACTAAAGAGTGGTTCTCAGAAACACAAATGTCTAATAGAAGGAAGAAATATTCAACATCTTTAGCAATAAAGAAAACAAATCAAAGGTCCCATTTTATTCTAACTCAGAATGGCTATTATCAAGCCAACAGTAGATGTTCCTCAAGGATACAGGGGAAAAGAATGGGAGATTTTTTTTTGCCAATTAATCATCAAATAAAGATTATCATCAAGAATATGTCAATAGCTTAAATTTAAATTCCAAAAAATACAAGCAATCCAATTATTGAATGAGAAAATGAATTGAACAGACAGTTCTCCAAAGAAGTAAAAATGGGCATTTAATAAATATGTGAAGAAATTTTCAACATCATTGGTCATAAAGAATATACAAGTAAAAAACCATTTAGATTCTATTTCATTACAGTTACATTGGTAACTGTCACGAATTCCCACAATAGCTTGGCACCAGTTGTTCATGTTTATAATTGTAACTACTCAGAATTGTGAGATCCGGAGGCAGTTTAGAAAAGTCTGTGAGATTCCATCTTTAAAATAACCAGCACAAATCTGGACCAACGGTATGGATCAAGTGGTAGAGCAACAGATGTGATCAAGAAAACCAAGTGAGATGTCAATGGTTCACATCATTAGTCTCAGTTATTGAGGAGACTGAAATCCAGTAGATCATGGTTCCAAGACAGCCTGGGCAGAAAAGTTCTCTAGATCCCCTTCTCCAAAATAACCAGCAAAATGCAAGACTGGAGATGTGGCTCCAGTGGTAGAGCACTAGCCTGTCAGGCAAGGCCAGCAAGCATGGAAGGAAGGAAGGAAGGAAGGGAGGGAGGGAGGGAGGGAGGGAGGAAAGCAAGGGAGGAAAGGAAAGGAGGAAGAGGAAGGAAGGAAGGAAGGAAGGAAGGAAGGGAGGAAGGGAGGGAGGGAGGGAGGGAGGGAGGAAAGCAAGGGAGGAAAGGAAAGGAGGAAGGGAGGAAGGAAAGAAGGAAGGAAGGAAGGAAAGGAAGGAAGGAAAGGAAGGAAGGAAGGAGAGAGAGAAAGGAAGAAAATAAGGAAGGAAGAATGAGAGGGAAGGAGGAAGGAAGGAATAAAGGAAAGAACAAAGAAAGGAAGGAAGGAAGGCAGACAACACAAATAAGAATTTGGGTATGAAGGAGGGAATAAGTTCTTATATACTCTTAATATAATGTAAATTATGCAGCTACTATGAAAATCAGTATGGAGTTTCCTCACAAAACTAATAGAACAACCATGTGATTCACCAACACCATTCCTAAGTATGAGCATGCACCTGAAGGGATGTAAGTCATCATGCAATAAACGATACCTATACACTCATATTTATAGCATCACTATTTGCAATACCCAAACTATAGAACCAGCCTCTTTATGCCCATTAGCTGAATGAATCAATAAAGAAAATGTGATACACATACTTATATAACTATCAGGAAGAATGAAATTGTTTGTTGGCAAGATCATGGAAGGAACTGGAGATCATTATGTTACCGGTGACTAGTCAAACTGAGAAAGACAAGTGTCACAGGTTCTCTCTCATATGCAGAACTTAGACCTTAAAAATGAATGTCAAGGTAAAATGGAAAGTATTTTGGGGAGGAGTAGTTAGCCGGAGAAGACAAAAGGAAAAGATGTTGACAGTAAATATGATCAAAATGTAGTTGGTATGACAAGCATGAACCACCACACCTACCTATGAGTTAAAAAAAGGTCTTGCTAACTAACTTTTTGCCTAGATGGCCTTGAATAATCTTCCCAGTGTCTTCTGAGTAGTTGAATGACAGATGTGATATACATTGTCAAGTGAGATGTTTCTGTTTTTATGGAAAATTCTATTTATTCAGAGAGCTGTAATGAAAGAAAGATTTATGTGGTGGACATCTATAGTGAAAGTTACATTTAAATAATGAAAAAAACACATTTTTTTGAAAGGGTTAGGGGAGCCTTTTATTTTTTCCTTTGAACTAAAGAACTAATGCTTAATGTCACTCATTCGACTGACTCAACTTCCAGTACCCACCTTAGCTCTTACAGTTTTGTTGTTGTCAGCAATGGGTTATTGACCTACTTATTCTCATGTGGTGATAGTCACTAGTCATGGTAATAATTACCTTAAAAAAATTCATGTTTGAAAAAGAGCTGGGCACTGTGGCTCATGCCTGTAATCCTCCTGAGTACCTAGTCAGGAGGCTGAGATCTGATGATTACAGTTTGAGGCTGGCCTGGGCAGGAAATTCTGAGACTGTTATCTCCAATTAACCACCTAAAAACAGGAAGTGGCACTATGGCTCAAAGTGGTAGAGCACTAGCCTTGAATAAAAAAGCTCAGGGACAACAACCAGGCCCATGACTACCACCACCAACCAACTAGATAGATAGATAGATAGATAGATAGATAGAGAGAGAGAGAGAAAGAGAGAGAGATACACACACATATATATTATATGCAGACATATCATACCAGACCAAGGATCTAGGAAGCTCCTACCAATTTTCCCATTCATTTATTCTGTCAGTATTTGTTAATGTTGGTAAAAGGCATCACTGGGATGAGTCTGGAAATCAGGGAGATGTGGAGCAGCAGAGATATCTCACAATAACCAACAGCTTGTATGGATGTGTCATGGGTAAGTAGAGTATGTTTTCCAATATCCATAAAAGAATTGCTATGTAACAAGGGAAAAAGGAAGATCCAGAGGTGTCACTGAAATTTCAGTGGTGTACTTTGTGGTACATAAATCTGTAGACCTCTGAGATACACTTGACTTATGGTCAGTAGGAACATTTATTTTTGTCAGTTCTACACTAAACATGTTGGCTAATAATGTTAATGAAAGTTGATATTCTGAGAATCTGAGAACATCTGAACTGCCAGTGAATGCCAGGTACTCACAATCTTAATGATGGTCTGTATAGAATGATCCCAGTGGCTTTTGGGTTAAGCTCCTGTGTGTTTTAGAAGCAATAGATCTTTTCCAACCAATGATGATCTCAAGGACATTTACAGCTGAGTCTTTAGAGTAGTTTGTCTGCTTCTCAATATTTGCTGTTTCCAGCATTAAAGCAACCACAAATTGTTGGGCATTGGTGGCTCATGCCTGTAATCCTAGCTCTTAAGAGGCTGAGATCTGAAGATCGCAGTTCAAAACCAGCCTTGGCAGGAAAGTCTAGGATGAGACTCTTTTTTTTTCTATGTTGTTATTGTAAAAATACCATACTGAGGGGTTGCAGTTTACATGAGTGAGGTAATGAATACGTTTCCTATGGAGCATTGTTAGCTCCTCTTTTGTTTTTCCCCTACCATCCCTTCCCTCCCCACCTCCCCAACTCCTCTCCCCCTCCCAAGTTGTAAAGTTCGTTTTCAACATAGTGTCTTATACATCTCATTGTTACAATGGGTCAACCTGTATCCTTTTTTTTGTTTCTCTTGGATGTTCTTCCCCCACCCCTATTCTCACTGCATTTGATGTCACTGCCCTGCATCTTGTGTATACATTTTTCTAATTTGGGAGAGGGGAAGAGAAATAGCAAAATGCTGAAATAAGGAAAAAATGGGGTGAGACTTATCTCCAATTGACCACCAGAAAACCAGAAGTGGAGTTGTGGCTCAAAATGGTAGACCACTATCCTTGAGCAAAAGAGCTCAGGGACAGAGACTAGGCTCTGAGTTCAAGTCCCACAACTGAAAAAAAAATCCCACAAATTAATCAGGAATAGAATTAATAGACAAGGTGTTTGAAATCACTAGACAATTTCTAGAGAACCATCAAACAGGGTTGAACGTGGGGTGGGAAATGACTATGTAAACACATAGGAATTTTGACAGCGGATCCTCAGGTGACTTCCTGAAGGTTGCTATGTAGACTTTTAAGATTTCTCTTTTATTTTCTGTCAAGATTTGAAGAAAACCAAATTTTCAACTGCCACTTAGCAGTCCCACAACTTGAATGTGCCAGGCTTTATGTTTTTGTAACTCTCTAAGAATCTCATCCAGTATAAAATGCAATGGGAAACAAAGGAGGAGGCAATAATGTTTGATAAGAAATGTACTCATTACCTTGCTCATGTAATTGTAACCCCTCTGTATGGTATTTTCACAATAAAAAACTTATTAATAAAAAAAGTAGAAAAGAAAAAATATGCAATGGGACTAATGTTCAATCACAGGTTTTTTTTACCCAGTTGAGAAATACCAGTTTTCATGTGCTTGAAAAGTTCAAAGTGAAGAAGGAACAAAACCTTCCACTTGATATTACAAACTCATGAAAATGAGACTCCTCCTGGTCTAGCCAGCAGTCAGATACATCAGCATAGCGTTAACCTTAGACTCAAATTAAAACCATCAGCTTAACTTGACTGTGATGTGGCCATAACATTTCACTACATTAAATGTGTGATAACTGAATGCAGGCAGGTAATATGATCTGACAGTGTCAGGGTCACCATGGAGCTGTCATGTCTGCTATTATTTGTTCTATCCCAGAAAGTCAGTGTCCATCCTGAGTCTTAATCTCAGTCTAAATCTACCATGATATTAATACCATCCATAGTGATTGGCAAATTCACAGTGGGGGAAGCAACTTAATATTGATTGGAGACTCATTGTGTCTGCAGCAATATAGAATCTAAGGTTTCCTCAGTGGTTTCCAACTGCTTTGCCTGCATACTTGGACAGAGGACTTGCTTCTAACCAATTCAGTAAGTCAAGACTGACAGGATGTTGCTTCCTTAGTTAGTGTGGCAACAGCGAGAGTTTCATATAAGACTCCTCTTGCTTATTTGATAGAGAGCCATGCTGAGAAAAGTCATACAGCATCAAAAGCTAGTGAAGGAGTGTTCTGTAGCACCTTCCAGAGGTTCACAGAAGGAATCAAGGCCCAAGTTCATAATACTTTGCCCTAAGACAGGGCTCTTCTTCCTTTTGTCATTTCCAACTCCCATCAGTGCTTCTTTCAATTTTCTCCTAAGTGTCTTTCCTCAGGATCTGTTTCTCAGTGAACTCATCCAAGGAGATAGGTGCACTTCAAACTGTATAAAAATGTATCCCAAATTTTATCAAAATGACAGAAACAAGAACAGAGATTATTTTGAGGGGAAAAGTATTCAAGGGCTAAGCACCTGTAACCCCAGCTACTCAGGAAATGAAGACTGTGAGAATTATAGTTCAAGACCAATGTGGACTAAAAGTTAACAAGAGTCCACCTCAACAAAGAAGATAGATGTGGTGCACATGCCTGTGATCCCAGCTACATATACAAAGATTGTGAAAACTGAAAGATCCTATTTGCAAAATACCTAAAGAAAGTGGTAGAGTGCCTGCCTAGCAGGATCAAGGTTCTGAGTTCAACCTCAGTGACACCAAAAGAAAAAAATGTGAGTTAAAGTACATAAAAAGGAGAAAAACTGACCAACAGCTACTGATGTTATCTGACAAGCTTAATTTTATTAGCTAAGCTTAAATAATATTTTGTTCCTCAATTACTGTTATAGTGGGAAGTCAGTGGCTATCTCCCATGTTGTAAGATTTCATGTTAGTACTCAGATTTATAAATTAATTTGCTTAATGTGCAGCAGTTCCAAAAGTCCTGTTAATCCTGGTAAGATTTTCTGTGATTCTAGGATCAGTCTTTGGAACTTTCCCACCAGAAGGCTTTGCTTGAGCAGTTAGGTAGATTCATTTTATATCTCTTTCATTTGTCCAACAATTATTATGCAACAAACACTATACAATATTCCTCCAGAATATGTAAGCATCTCCTGGCATTAAGTTCTAAAAGAAATTCATTGTTTATAAATAACAACACAAGCTGGGTACAAGTGATTCAGCCTGTAAATCTAGCTATTCAAGAGGACTGCAATTTGAAGTCAATCTGAAGAAAAGCTTGAAAGACTCCATCCTTAAATATCTATCAAAAAGCCAGGCTGGGCACATGGTTCAAGAGGTAGAGTGCCAATCATGAGCAAAACAGACAAGTGAGATCATGAGGAGGAGTTTAAAGCCCAATACCAGTAAAATTAAAATAAACTAATGAAACAAGTGGCATTGGATAATATAATAATCAGTTTTCAAACTTCCATAAAATCTGACTTTCCTTCTGGATTTGAACAGCAATCCTCAGATCTCAGCCTCACAAGTAGCTAGGGTTACAAGTGTGAACCACTGGCACCCAGCTGGAGCAGTGATTTTTAACCAGGTCCAGAGAAATCACTGAGCACCTAAGGGTTTTACTACAAGTCTTCTCATCACATGCAATGTTGCAGACTGAAAGCAAAGACTGCACACAGATTTGTATGGCTGCTTTTACAGGGGTGAGTAGCTTATTACAGTACGTTTGAATTTACAGTAATAATGGTTTAGATTATTGTATATTTTTCAATTAATATTTACTAAATAAAACTGATGTTATTTAGAAGGGAGTTCTTATTAAATGTTAGCTTGAAGATCCTCATATTATTAAGAGATTAACAAGTTAAGAAGCATGGCTCAGATGGTAGGCACCTATGAATGGGCTAAAGAAGTTAGATAGCAAATTCAAATCCCAGACTCAGACAAATAAAAAAAGAAAGAAAAAGATTAAGAATTCCCATATAATTAAAAGTTTAAGAGCTGGGCAAGGTAGATCATCCCTGTAACCCTAGCTACTCAGGAGGCTAAAATCTGAGGATTGCTGTTCAAAGCCAGCCTGGGAACGAAAGTCTGAGACTTTCATTACCAAGTAACCACCAAAAATCTGGAAGTAGAACTGTGGAAGTGTGGCTAAAATGGTAAGGGACAGCACCCTAGGTCCAAAATTCAAGCCCTAGTACCAGCAAAAAAGAAGAGGGAGGAGGAGGAGGGAGGGGAGCAGGAAGAGGAGGAGGAGGAGGAGGAGGAGGAGGAGGAGGAGGAGGAGGAAGAAGAAGAAGAAGAAGAAGAAGAAGAAGAAGAA
>NW_012267326.1:864290-884022 GCF_000151885.1 Dipodomys ordii
CTTAAACAACTGGTTTTTCCCCATCTCCTCCACAAGTTATACTGACATCAAATATAGTGAAAGCAGGGGTTATACTGTGGGGGAGGGACATACAAAGCTACAAAGAGATAATCTTAAAAATGCATTAGAAACACATGCATGAAAGAAAAAACATTAAAATACATATCTAAGGGTTCATTTTCCTATTATCTCATTTTTAAGATGGGGAAATAGGCTCATAGGGTTCAAATTACTTGTTTAGGATCAGATAGCTAGAATGCTGGTGGGGTAGGATTTGAAATTTGCCACAGTCATATTCTTTTATCTTACAGGCCCTGCCTGATGTATAAATATTTACCTCAAGATAATGTACGTGTTTTATGCATCTTTATTTATCTTCTGTCTCCTGTTACCCAGCACATAGCATTAGGATCTTAGATTGCCAGCTTTTAAGCCACCTCACCATGTACTCCTGAACTGCACTACAGTCTGAACTGACTTACTAGACCATCTCTGTAACCCCCTGAATATCTCCTTACCACTGACCAGCTGGATGTCATCATGTCACACTTTATTCTGAGAGCAGAGCAACAGCCCCTCAGGTCCACAGATAATCAAGAAACAATGTTATGAGAGTTGACATCTTATGAATAATTATTTTAAAAATCTGTTTGTTTCTATCCCTTTAGCTCCAGATGGGTGAGTTGCTTCTACCACATTGCTCAAACTGTGATGAGACTGTCACTTATACAAGGGGCCAGTTGCCGGTTTTAAAAAAGGAACTTTATTTGCAGGGTGTATTAAAAATTTGTGACAAATGACTCCATGTAAAACAGATAGTTATTAGATTATTCTGAGAATTCCTCTTAGAGTTGTTGGGCCCCAGTTCTTTCCCTGTTTCATCCTAAAGTCTATTGCTGTAGAAATTTGATAGTAAGTGATATGAAGTTAATAGTCACAAGAAACTGAGCTTTTTTTTAATGTGTGAGTATTGGGACTTGAACTCAGACCCTGGCCCTGGGCACTTCCTTTGGTTTGTGTGTGTGTGTTTTGTTTTATTTTGCTCAAAGTTGGTACTCTACACTTGAGTCACAGTTCCATTTCCAGCTTTTTGATGGTTAATTGGAGATAAGTCTTAGAGATTTTCTTGTTTGGGCTGGCCTTGAACCTCAATCCTCAGACCTAGAGTTACCAGCACTCAGTGTAAACATAAAATTTTAAGTTCATTACAACTTTAAGGTCATTACAAACTAGCTAACCTTGGGTGGGCTGGCTAAAGACTTACTTACTTTTTCAAAAAATATTATTTGAGATGTAATCTCAAATAACAGTTCTTCCAAACTGTGAGATTTGTGCCAGCCACACCATTGAGGGAGAGCAGGGAGTATGCATGCTGTTCTTTCTCTGCGAGGCTGACATAGGCTCTTTTTCTGGGTGTTTCCTCTATACCTTTATGCATGTCTAGTCTTCCCAAAGCTGCTTCACAGAGTTGCTGGCCAGATGATAAGAAATACTTTGATCTGGATATTAAAAAAAACCCTCTATTCAATTTATGACATATAAGGGGGAATATGTAAACAGCACCACATAAAATGTATACCTACTGGTTGTAATATTCATCCTTGTAATGGAAATAGGAAATGGGAGAAAATCACAGTAACGTTTGTTTTTTTTTTTTTTTTTACTACATTACTTTTCATTAAATGCCTTAAAAACTAGAGGTGTATCTCTGGTCCCAACTGCATGTCATTGTGGTAGAAGAGTATTGGGATTTTTCTTTCAAGAATCTGTCCAGGGATCAGGCATGGTGGCTCACACTTGTAATCTCAACTACTTGGGAGATAGAGAGGAGCAGAATTGTGGTTCAAGGCAAACCTTGAGAAAAATGTTAGCAAGACACCCTTCTCAGCAAATGAGCCAGGTATGGTGGTTCACAACTATAATCCAAGCTGCACGAGAGGTGAAAGCAGAAGTCTCATGCTGAAGGCTGTCCCCCAGTGGGGTGGGTGGACCCTATTCAGGCACAATCTACACCCACTTCCAGGACCTGGAAATTGGGGTAAATTACGATGTGTAAACAGTTTTCTAGAGTTCAAAATAAACATCAAAGAAGTAAACATGAAAAAAGGATCTGAATGATCCCAGTGTTGTCATTTATCCCTTGGAGCCTAGGTTTCCTCCTCTGTCATATGAACCACCCTCATGACAATCTGGCAGTGAAGGGGCTAGGAACTAGAAGACATAACATGGGAAGAGTTATGTGATCCATCCTTAAGCCACAGTTAGGAAATGGCAGATGATAGCGCTGTTTCTTCTGCACAGTCACTGAACTGTTCATTTCAGTGACTAAGGAGATCAAGCAGAGAGCCTTATAGATCTAGAGTGATCAATTATTCTGGCTTCTTTCCACTGTGGGTGCAGAAAAGTTACCTGACCACCTTAAAAATGTGTTTTCTTCAGCCCATCCCACAATGGATTCAGCATTACTGCTAGTGTCTATATATTCTTTAAATGTTGTTTCTGTATAGAAATGACCTTCCTTCAACCAGACCACACAATAACTATAAACTTACATGATCATCTAGAATAACTATGAGGAAATGGCTTTAAAGAGTCATCTTGAAGGGCATGTTGAAGAAAGCTGCTTTCTTCAAGCATGTAACAGCTTGAGTAAGCCCTCAACCAAGCAATTATAGTACTGAGGGGAACTCCATGGATCACAGTGTCAGCACAGCCCCAGGATTTGCTTGGGGAGACAGATGCTACTTCCAGAAAGGCATCTTTCAAATGTGGCATCTAGTTCCCCTAGCTCATCTCAGGGAGGGTCAGAGCATGGTCAATATCATATAATAAAAATGAATCTCTGCAGTAGAAATTTCTCCTATCCAGTGAATAAAAATAAGTGCATTCTTTAGAGGCTTAACTTTATTTTTAAAGAATTGAAGATTTTTAGAAAATTTCAATACTTATAAGAAAATAAAAATCATTTCTGAATCTTCACGTAAAAGAGAATATTGTTTAGTGATTTTGATACTCCTTGCTTTTTTGATCTGGTGGCAGTCAGTATTATTGATAACAGATCATAGTTGAGAATTGATTTACGGATTTAAAAACTTCACAACAGTTAACCAGTTCCTACTCAATGATACGATTTATCCACAGCCATTTACTTTGGGCAAAATTGCCACACAGAGTTTCTCTCAATTTTTACCACTGAGAATAGTATGTGTGTATGCATGTGTATATATACATATATATGTTGAAAAATAGTAGCATTGAATCCTGTTGAGGAAGAAAGTAAACTGCTATCCCACAATGATCTTTGTTCTGCGTTTCCATGTTCATATTATTTTCAAATGATAGTATCAATAAGAAGACAATAAGACAGTAGAATTTAGTAATTATTGAGCCTCTTTAACAAAATATAAAATTTTAATCTCTTGAACGTAATCTATGTGTTTGTGCCTGTGTATGTGTTAGACATAGTTAACACAAGCTTAAAAATCTTGCCTAACTGTGGCTTAAGTGGTAGAGTGCTAGCCTTGAGCAGAAGAGCTGAGGGACAGCACTCAGGCCTAGAGTTCAAGCCCTACAACTGACAAAAAAAAGAAAGGAAAGAAAGAAAGGAAGGAAGGAAGGAGGAAGAAAGAAAGGAAGGAAGGAAGGAAGGAGGAAGAAAGAAAGAAAGGAAGAAAGAAAATGTAACATTCATGACCATCAGGCACTCATGGGAAGAAAAACATAGATGGCTTTTAATGCAAAAGTAGTTGTCTAACTGTTCAAAAAGAAATGTACTCATTAGTTGATTTATGTAACTGTAACTCCTCTGTATATCACCTTTACAATAAAAAATAAATAAATACGGATTTAAAAAAAAATCTTGCCTAACCTTCTGTATTTCAGGTATCGAAAAGTACAATCCAGGCTCCTTGGTATGTAGGCTGAAAGATTCAAATTATACTCACCCATCGATGCATTCCTGTGTGGAGCTAGAGGTTGAGAGGGATGATGCTATTGGCTATCAATTTTGTTTGAAGTTACGGTTGTGGAGATGTGAGTTCTGAAGTAGTGCTGCCATGTCTAATTTGCATTTTTATGATTGTAAGGAGACATTTGTGCTACAGTGGAGGTGTCTGTTTCATTCTTGTGTTTCAGCTGCAGTGGCATTTTTTTCCCTGACGATGGCAGATGTTGAAGTAACTCTTCAGCATCAGTTTGGGTAGCTATTTATTATCTTTAAGTAATCAAACAAAGCAATTGCCATTTAACAAAGCCATTTATGAATACAATATATCTTGATCAGTGCCATTCCTTTCAACATCTTCCCATTCCTTCCCTACCAATCTCTTTCCTCACTCTTCTTAATTTTGTAGGATATACGTAGAATTTTTGTCTGCATATTTCCCCTCTTCTTTTCTTCATTTATTTATCCCTTTCCTCTTGGCCCCTCCCACCCCTTTCAATACCTGTTTCTTTGTGTTTTATTTTGTTAAACTTTGATTTTGCCTTCCTAAGGAAGTATACTATTTGAGATCTCAGTTAATATATTTGTATACATTTATACACACTTTCATACCACCCAACATATTTACTTATGAGCTTGTAAACTAAATCTTGCTTCCACATATAAGAGAAAACATGCATGCTTTGTCTCTTTGGGGCTGGGAAAGGATCATTTCTGTAATCTGCTGTGTATCATCCAGCCTACAACCTGTTCCTACAGACTTTCCAGTGATTTTAGAAGTATTTAATTTTGTGTTAAATCACTCTAGTTTACATACCTACATTATCATGTTAACTGAAATAAGCCAGTGCCCCAAATACATTTATTACATGTTCTTATTTGTGGAAGAGGGAGCAAAATAAAACAACCAATGTCATAAAAGCAAATAGGGGGCTACAAGGCAGGTAGAAGGGGAAGGAGTAAGATAAAGGAGAGGGGATAAGAAAGAGGAACAGGGGAAAGGTGAGTATGATCAAAGTAGAACATCTGCATGTATGAAAAAGTTATGATGAAACTGTACTATGTACAGTTTAATGTGTCTAAATAACAATGAAGAGAGGGAGGGAGAAGGCAGTTATAAAACTTAATCAGTAGTCTACAAACGTAAGAAAATTGAAGGAAGAAGAGTTGGGAGGGATGGGCGAGAATGATCAAAGAGGTGACATTGATTCATTGCATTCGCATATTTCTTTGTTGAATCTCAACTCCTTCGTACAACTGCTTAAAGACAAAAAAGAGAAAAGAAAAAAAGAATGATTTCCTTTTTTCACATTAAATTATGAAGCATTAGTATGAAAAATAAAGGACTAAAACAGTAAAATAGAAAACAACAAAATGAACAATTAGTTCACCCAAGAGGAAATGCAAATAAATAGAAAGCACACAAAGTTTAGAAACTGCCGTAAAACAGATGAACCCAAATGGCTGTACTCAAAGCAACACCCCTCCACACACACACACACACACACACACACACACAATAAGACATTCAGTTCTCCAGTCTTTTCTTCAGAAACTTGTCACTGGAAATGAAATTTTCATAATGTTTTTCCATGTAGTTTGAAATGAGGATGTATAAAACTTTTACATGGGGACTGAGACAGAGAGAAAGCTAGTTTAGAGTGGGAAAGAAAATTTAACAAAGAGAAGGAAACAGATAGAAGCAGGATGTAGAAAGCTGGAGAGAACAGGGGTCCCTTGCTTCCGTATGCTCCTGGAGCTCAGGAACAAATATATTATTTTGCTTAAGCTTAATAATGTTTTGGTTACTTTTAAATTTCAGAAAATAGACTCAAGATCATTTAGTCAATAAGTACTTATTGGATGCCTTGTAGAAAATAATTGAAATAAATTAAGCCTTCCATAATCATGGCATTGACAGCTGGGGGAAAAGGTAGCAATAAGCAGGTTATATTGGAAGTACAGGTTTCCTCAAGAATATGTACCCTGGCACACTGACAAATCTTTCTAAGTCATTTATTTAGAATAGATGACTAGCAAGAATCCCTTCATTCATATATGACTGGGGAAATCTCCCTCAAGTGTCTACCATGCCATATCTTCTTTTCAGGTAGAGAGGTACTCTGTTACTGCGATGATCAAGAAATTCTGGGATGGAAAGATGGAGAGCCTAAGAGCAAAATACAAGGCTTATGGTTGTGATATTAGGCAAATCATGGAAGAAATCCTGTTTACACCACCAATAGTAGCATTTCACCCGTGGTTATAGTTTCATGTCATTCTTCCCAATAGCAATCATGAAGGGACACAGTAACTCAAGCCAGAAGCATGAAACACTGAAAAACTTGTTCATTTACTCATGCCCATCGGTCATGAGGAAAAGGCTTTGCTTTGATTCCCAAATCTACATTCAGAAATATTTATTGTTTTCCTCCATGAGAACTCATACTAGCATTTTAGACAAAGATATAAGCAAGGTTACATGGTATAGCATACTGAAAATAATCCAGATGTTTGTTGTTGTTGTTGTTAAGAAGCTAGAATATTTCTGGTGATTCAGATCCTGGTGTAGCTTATCACCAGTTTGACTGCTGTGAGTCAAGGATTGTACCTTTGGATCCAATGTATACCCAGGAGACACTCTATTTCATAATTGCATGATCTTTTAAAGCCTTATCTCCTCAACTATGAAATGATACTTTCCAGCCCCTGATCAAAGATGACTGAAAATGCAATAGCAAAAATAAATAAATGAGAGAATTTTGGGAAAAAGCTATGCTGCCAACAGATGACAAATTAGTGCGATACCATGAACATGAAGGAGCAGAAGATAAACCAGGCTCACCTCACACCAACAAACATGTTATAGCCAGAGGATGCTTCAGCTTGGCTAAATACCAGATGAGTTGAAGGTCATTGCCAGCAGCTGCAAAGAATGTCAACGGGATGCTGTCTGATTGCCCAGTGAGTCCTATCAGTGAAAGGTGTCTGCCACCATGGGAAGGTCAGCCACATTTACAATGGTTCAGCTGTGGGATATGACTGGAGGGTGTCCAGAGACACATAGGTGCCAGGGTGGGTCTCTTCTTTGACACAGTTCTGTCAGATAAAGTACAGAATCGACAGCCTGGGCCATGATGGGCAGACACTGAACCTGGGTCAGGCAGTGGGTTCTGGAAGACACGTCTTTGGCAGGACTTCTTCTTTTTTTCTTCAACTTTTCCCTCCTCAATAAGAAGGCTGGTTATTTTGTCACTCTTCCAACTAGATTTTATTCTAGACTTTATTTTGAAAACACAACTGTCCATTCAACTCGGTTGTTTCTTAGAATCCTGGTGAGGGGCAGCTTTAAGTGCCGCAGAACAATCAAATGAGCCCCCTCCTCCTGACTTTCAACCCAAATTCTCTACTTTCAGTTCTGTTACTTTTGTCTTTCTTTCTTTCCTTCTTTCTTTCTTTCTTCTTTCTTTCCTTCCTTCCTTCCTTCTTTCTTTCTTTCTTTTCTCCTTCCTCCCTCCCTTCCTTTCCTCCTTCCTTCCTTCCTTCCTTCCTTCTTTCCTTCCTTCCTCTCTCTCTTTCTCTCATTTTCTCTCTCTCTCTCTCCCTTCCTTCCTTCCTTTCCTTCTTTCTCTCTCTTTCTTTGTTTCTTTCTTTCTTCCTTCCTTTCTCTTGTATATGTGTACATTTTTGTGTGTACAAATACTAGGATTTGAACTGTGTCCCTTAGCGTTTTCTCTCAAGCCTGGTACTCTATCACTTTAGCCACAGCTCCACTTCCAGCTTTGTGCTGGTTAGTTGGAGATAAGAGTCTCACGGACTTTCCTTCCTTGGCTGGCTTTGAACTTCAACCCTCAGATCTCAGACTTCTGTGTAGCTAAGATTACAGGCATAATTTACTGGCATCTGGCTGCTTATTATATAAGTTCAAAGTATAAATGTGATATCGTGATATTTATGACCTGAATAGAATGATTGCTACTGGGGAGAATTTAACATATCTCACAGTTACCATTTTTGTAGTGAAGGCTACAATTTATGTAGCAAGTTTAAATATAAGGTGTTAAGAAATGATTCTGTTGTTCAAAATAAATGGTAATAAAATTGAAAAAGATTAGAATAGAGCTTCTAACATAAATATGCACACGACTCACCTGTGGACATTGTTAAGATACAGATTCTGATGCAGCATTGGGTGAGGCTGTGATTTGGTCTTTCTAACCTGCTCCCAGTTTAAATGATCTGACCTCCTGACGCCAGCTGTAGATTCCATTTGGGAAACAAGGAAATCAGCAATCTTTCACCCAACACGAATGACACCAATATTACTATAACCATTATCTATTTGCCTTTGTTTTTGATTATTTGTTAGCTTTATTCCAAAAAAATACACATTATACAACTCATTCTTTTAACATGTACGCTTCAATGAGCTTTGGTATATTCATAGTTGGGCAACCATCACTGCTGTCTAAATTCAGGACATTTTCATTATTTACAAAAAAAACCTGTGCTGGTTAATCTGACTGGTAGCTGGTCAAACACTTTTCTGGGTGTTACTATAAGGATATTTTGAATGCATGTAATATTTAAATCCATACATTCACTAAAGAAGATCAGTCAACATACTGTAGTGGCCCTTGTCCAATCAATTGAAAGTCTGATTAATAAAAGGATCGACCTCCACCTGAGTAGAAATGAATTTCCCTTAGCTCACTACATTTGAGCTGAGACATTGGCTTTCTTTTACATTTCGACTTCAATGGAAACTTACTGAGTTCATATACATATGGGAATTGACTTATGTAAGATACATATCTGAGAACCTTGACAAAAGACGAAACACCTTCTACATCCATCAGGAGTCTTTTTTTTTTTTTCAGGTAAGGAGTAGGTTCATTTAGTAGACCTGCTGGCACCAGGCCATCTTGGTCCTCCACATGGTGGGGAAAGGCCTGGGAAAGAGAGCTGGGAGATCTGGGAAAGAGAGAGAAAAGAGCTAGAAAAGAGAGCAGGTGGGAAAGAGCAAGCTAGGAAAGAGAAGAGAAGGAAAGAGCTGAGAAAGAGCTAGAGAAGAGCAGAGAGAGTCCATCAGGAGTCTTAAGCAGCAATCTTGAGTACTAAACTAATTAAAAAATTTTAATTTAGTTATATCAAATAAACATAAAATTTATATCTACTATTGTGGATATAAAAATGAGCAAGACAAGCCTTTCTTTAAGAAGTGTGGAACTTATTCTGTGGTCATTAAATATATTGGAAATAATATTTGAGTCATTTAAAACATCTCTGAAAAAGCAATGACTTACCAACAATTGGAAGGCCAATTATGAATTGGAATTTAAAATCCATATCCATTATTTTTCTTCTAAATGCTAAATCAAAGTTATAATTGTCAAAACACTACTTTTTAACTTTTAGATAAACACTCATATATGAGAAATGAACCCTACAATATTAATTTTGAAAGGTGAGTCATGGTCCTACTGGTCTTCAATTTCTTCTCTACTCCAAGCAAAGGTAATATTTCTACCTTATATGCAAATGTAGCCACGGTATTCACTTGCTAAAAAATATCTCCACAACAAATTGAACTTAGCGCAGTCACCTCTTCACTTACATAGTGCTAACAAAACAACAGTAAAATGTTATTCACCAAACAGACCAGAAAGGCTCAAAAGCAAAGGAATGACCAAAAACATATTCTGAAGTACTTTTTCTTAGTAAGTATAGTACTAGGTATGTAATATTTTTAAATAGATTCAACGGATAAGGGCAGTTTTTTCTCTAACAATGATCTAACTTTTAAAAATTAATCAATATGATTGGTACATTTTATTTAAAGTGAAAAATGACCATATAGTGGTCATTTTAAAGTCATCATTTTAACATCTGATTCTAAATCTTAAAACTTTGTTAAGTTGACAAAAGTTATTTACTGGGAAACATGAGCAAATGTATTTAATTTTGAAACATTTGAAAGTTTTTTCATTTATATCAAGGATAAAATATATGCCTGTTAAGGTATATAGTAGACAACATTGTGCTGAAGCTTTAGTAAATAAAGTAAAAGGGAAACTACAAGAACATAATAAAACAATTTTTTTAGTTAGTATGGTAGTCTATAGAAAATCATACAATTTACTTATAGTTTGTTTATTAATTGAAAAACTATAAATTGTTTAAAAATTGTAAAGTAAATTGTTTAAAAATTGTAAAATAACTAATAGAAGAATAGACTTGGCTAGAAGGTTGAAAGATAAATAGGTAAAAGTCAGTATTTTCCTACAATCCACAAAACAAAGTGCTATAAAACAAAATCATAAAGCTCCCTTTTAACAAATAAAAAAAGCAAAAATTATAAAATACTTAAAATATATACAACTGAAAATATGGAGAACTAAAAATAATCCAAGATCTAAAAACAAATGAAGTTTTAGAAAAAAATCAATAGCAGATTTGAATAAGTAGAAAGTACCAAAATTTCCAAATGATTTCACAATGTAAATACAATTCCAATCAGCAATTCTCAGTAAACAAGTTGGTAAGTTTTTCAAATTTGGCCCAAATGTTCCCTTTTTCAGGAAAATTTTCCTGGTCACCCTGTTCAGAAATGTCAATTATTTCCCTACAAATTTCCATACCTACTCTCCCACTTATTTAATAAAACTTTTTTCAGGGATGATTCATTATATGGTCAGAGAAATATTACATACTTTCCTTTCACCACAAACATGAAAATTCAAATAAATTTGAGAATGAAATGTATTGAAAAAAATCTGCTATTTACCATAGCCAGGGTATAGAAACAAGCTAGATGCCACTCAATGGACAAACAGTTCAAAGAAATATGGTATATATCCACAATGGAATTTTGCTAATCCATGAGGAAGAATGATGTTACATAATTTGCAAAGAGATGGACTGACATAGAAAATGTCATTTCAAGTGATATCAGGCCAGAAAGACAACGGATTCAGGTTTTCTCTCAGATGTGGAAACTAGAACTAATTTATAAATATACAAATTAGCACATATGGGATTGTATACAAGTGTACACAAATGTATTAACCAAAGTACAGAATTTGTGGGGGAGAACTTAGTTCAATTCTTTTAAACAACTAACTCACAGTCCAACAAAATGAATACCAGAAACTGACACTTGAAAGGAGGGCTGGTCATAGATACGGGTGTAGACAAATGAAGAGAGGAAGCAGAGAAGAAGGAAGTTATAATATTCAATGCCTATCCTCTGAAATTAAGAAAATTGAGGAGAGAGTTTTCTTTGGGAGGTATGGAGGAGAATGAAAACATGGTGTCATTGATCAAGATATATTGTACTTACAAACTGATTAATGAATGAAACTTCGTTGTACAACTACTTAAAATAATAAAAGTATAAGTAAAAATTAAAAATAAATAAAAAGTACAAGTAAACTAAAAAATACAAGTGAATTTCAAAAACAAAAAAAATTGGCCCATATGTAAGTAATTAGTATATAATCTTGGCAAGAGAAAAATACCAACATTCCAGCACTTTAGTCTCAAAATAATATACTGATTCTTCTATTTCTTCCTTAAAAATATCTCACCAAAATTGTAATATATGTAATATACTAATAAAATGGATAATATAATAAAACTATAACATATACTATACAACAATATCATCTAATAACATATAATAATATAATTAACATCATTGGTGGAGAAGGAATTAGAAGATTAAACTTCCATTTCTTTTTAAAGTAAACTTTATTTTTATACCAGTTTTTGGTTCACAGTGGATGGTGCAAGTTTCTGTTTACCCTACACCTGTGCATATATAGCTTCGTCAGTTATCAGTTTCCCCTAAAAATGGTACACTTGTTAAAACTGATGAATCTACATTAATAATTTACCTTAAGTTCATTCTTCATGTTTTGCATTCTATGAGTTTGGGCATCTTTGTAATACCAACTACCTTCTATTTTAGTGTCATCAGTTATTTCACTCCTAAAATATTCTGTGCTTGCTTCTTCACCTCTCCATCCCCTTACTTAGAAACCATGAGCCTTCCAATGATCTCCATAGTTGTGTGTTTCCTAGAAAGTCATATAGTTCAATCTCTACATTATGTGTGATTGTCTCTGTTTTAAAATTGTCTCCCTATCTTTTGATCTGTTTCTCTCAGTCTCAGCTCAGGTAGATGAGAGATGACAGACAGTTAATAAAAGGTAAGTATGAATAGATATTCCCAACTCTGTATTTTTTCCTCTAATGTCTTCTACTTCAGTTATCTCATCTTCTCAATCCTGAAGTAAGTATGAAGCATATTAATTAACCTCTGATTTTAAGGGGTTTTATGGTTTTCTTTTTTTGGGGGAGGGGGTCCAGTCATGGGGCCTGAACTCTGGGCCTGGACACTGTCCCTCAGCTCTTCAGCTCAAGGCTAGCGCTCTACCATTTGAGCCACAGTGCCACTTCAAGCTTTTTTCTTTTTGCTTATGTGGTGCTGAGGAATGGAACCCAGGGCCTCATGCATGCAAGGCAAGCGCTCTACCATTGAGCCACCTTCCCAGCCCAGTTTTATGGTTTTCTAATGTTTCCTTATTCCTGTTCCTAAGAAGCCTCTGGTTGAAGCATCGTTGACATGATGATGACCTGCTGGGTGCAGTCAATGACTTTTTGTTTTTGTTTTTTTCCCAGTCCAGGGCTTGAACTTAGGGCCTGGGCACTGTCCTTGAGCTTCATTTGCTCAAGGCTAGCACTCTACCACTTGAGCCACAGCGCCACTTCTGGCTTTTTCTGTTTATGTGGTACTGAGGAATCAAACCCAGGGCTTCATGCATGCCAGGCAAGCACTCTACTACTAGGCCACATTTCCAGCCCCCATCAATGACTTTTGTCTGCATTCCCAAAAGAGACTCCTGGTCTACTGCTTCATACCAAAGTGGTTTCATATGGAATAGACCGTAACTGAACTTCTATAACTATCTTCCTCCTCCTCCCCCTCCTGCTCCTCCTCTTCCTCTTCCTCCCCCTCTTCCTCCTCGCCCTCTCTCCCTCCTCCCCCTACCTCCTCCTCTTCCTTCTTCTTCTTTTTCAATTTGAGCCTAGGACCCGGGCACTGTTTCTTAGCTTTTTCAGTCAAGGCTGGCACTCAACTGCTTGAGCCAAACTTTCACTTGTAGCTTATTGGAGCTTAATTGGAGGTAAGAATCTCACAAACATTCCTGCTTGGTCTGCCTTCGAACCTAGATCCACACACAGATCTTAGCTCTCTGAGTGTCTAGGATTCCAGGTGTGAGTCATCAGTACCTGACTCTAAAAAAGATTTTTTCTCTAAACCCTATCTAAAAGACAAATCTTGATGTTAAAGAACAAATAAGATGAGATCACCTGCAATCCTCTGGTCCCTGTGAAGTAATTGGTGAAGTAATTTCCGCAGTGTGCCTTACAAGCTTTCTGGACTAGCCCTGTATACCAGTCACTCTGCTGCAGAATGCATTTGTGCATTAAACAATCAGTCTAAGCCCTATTCTTTAAAAGCCTCTGGAAATCTGTGATCATCTTAGGCTGGTTGGCCTAGGATTGGTTTGTATCTTCCTCCTCTGCAGACAGCACATACATTAAGATGGCTACCATTTTTGCCTTTACTTAAAGATTTACAAAATGAGCTAGGCATCAGGGCGCATGCCTGTAATCCTAGCTACTCAGGAAGCTGAGATCTGAGGATCACAGTTCAAAGCCAACCTGGGCAAAAAAGTGCCTGTGACACTTTTATCTGAAGTTAGCCACTCAAAAACAGGAAGTGGCACTGTGGCTCAACTGGTAGAGTGCTAGCTTTGAGCACAAAGAGGCTCAGGGACAGAGTACAGGCCCTGGGTTCAATTCAAGCCCCACAACTGACAAAAAGAAAAAAATTACAAAATAAAGACAAAAATCATACCCCAGAGGTTGAGAAAATAGCACTTCTGTGAATCTTGACAGAAATACACTTTTTTTTCCATCTCTGGTTCTTTATAACTCAAAGGTGTAGGAAAGTAGACAAACTAAGGAAACGTTACAGCTTTTCAATCTAAACAAGTTATAGCATTCTTTGTGAGAGCTATGCCTCCATGCATAGAACACAGAACAGTCTGTATTCTAGGCATTATGTTTCTTCCTGCCCTGATGCTACTCATATTCTGTTGCAATCCTTGTCCCTTTCCTACATGGTTTCAAATTGTGTTTTTAAAAATAAAATATAAAAACTGGATGCTAGTGGCTCATACCTATAACTTTAGCTATTAGGTTGCTGAGATTTGAGGACCGCTGTTTGAATCCAGCCTAGACAGGAAAATTCATGAGACTCTGATCTTCATTTAATCAGAAAAAGCTGGAAGTGGTGCTGTGGCTCAAGTGGTAGAGTGATAGCCTTGAGCAAAGGAAGCTCAGCTTTTTCTGAATAGTTTTTTGGAGATAAGGGTCTCATGGATTTTCCTGCACAGGCTGGCTTTGAACTATGATCCTCAGATCTCAACTTCCCGAGTAGCTAGGATTACAGTTGTGAGACACTGGTGCCTGGTTTCTAATTCTTTTTTGAGAAAGTCTCAGTAGTAGCTCAGGCTGGCCTTGAACTACCAATCCTCCTACCTCTACCTCCTGAATTCTGAGATTACAGAAATGTGCCACTGCATCTCCCCCTTTTTCTGCCTTTTGAATATGTCGGAAAACAACTTATTTAGCCAGGTATGATGTAGAAATTCTGTAGAAAGAGAAATTCTGATAGTACAGCCCTACTTTGTAAACAGAGAGAAACATCAATATAGATGTTTTTTTCTTTCTAACATAAGAATCTTACTGACCAAAATAAAGTCATCAGTTCCAGAGTTAATACAGTTGACAGAATGACTAAATACTCTAATGAGGCCTTTGTAAGATGTAGCTGAGTCTACATCCCTATCAATTGCTGTGTTAGTAGGCTGTTTTGTTTATTTGTTTGTTTTGTTTGTTTTCAAACTTCTCAGAAAGAGCTGACATTTTAGGGGAAACACATCCTTTCATCCCCCATTTTCATATTGATGCTTCTTTAAAATTAATGCCTTCCTTGTTTTAATTTTTAGTTATTTTGTCTATTTTTCTTTTTCCTAAATTTTCAGAGAGAGAGATAGAGACACAATGGAAAGACACAAAGACCTTTAAACGAAAGTCAGAAAACCATCTTGGCCTTGGAAAGACAGTATCGATTGAAGCTAAGGAGGGTGCTGGGACACAGGGGGCTTCTGAAAGGAGAATCAATAGTGATGATGATTTTCAGCTGGGGAGGATTTTGTTAGTGAAACGCTCCCTTCCTCCTTCAGCCATATGAAAATAAATTGATTAGAAATGGTAGCTCATTGCAGACTCCTCTGTTTTACATGTCTTTCTTCATTCCACTTTTAAAGAAAAAGATTCCCATATACTTGGATAAACCATTTCCTTCTGGGCTCTTATCCCATTGGTAGCTCAGAATGCTTAGACCCAATAAAATCTCCCAAACCATAGGAATACACTGTGAAAGAACACCAATATGACACTTTTGTGGGTAACAGGCACATTTTCTAGGTCATAAGGGTGATTAAGTTTATCCGGATGGGTGTACGATAATTGAGAAGTTTTAATAAAGGTCTTCATTGGTGTCTGAAGAACTGGGCTTTAGAGACATCTTATTTCTAGCTAAGTGTTTTTATTTAACATAAAATAACTTAAACTAGAGTATGTTCTGAAATACTTTTCAATTCATTTTTAGCTTTTTAATTCCATATCATAGAGATCCTTGAGGCCATAGTCAAAGAATGAAGACATGGGACTATTATATGAAGAAGAGAAATAACAACAGCCAAGGCTGACATTAGTTGTTGTGTTTCTCCAATTCACAGGTTGGATGCCAGAAGATGGCCCTGAGCACTTCATTGGAGATTCTGTGATACTGAATATTATTCCTTTCTTCTTTTTTATTTTATACGTTATGGGACATTGGTGTGAAATCTGTCTTATCTTCCTTTTTTCCCCTCTCTTATATATCACTGCCATTTCAATTGTTTTTTTTTTTTCCCTCATCAAAAATGCTCCCATACTGTTCACACACATCAGTGTGAATATGAGTTTGTCTGAATAGCTACTTACACAGCAGGTAAATGGTTAGATAGCAGATTGTTTTTCATGATTTCTTCTTGACTGTTGATAATAATACAAATGAATTTGCTTTCCAATACGTTTTCCCCCCTCAAGTTTGTATAAGTGGTTGTCACTAGTGAAAGCAAAAGGAAAAGACTAATTGACCTGGAAAATATTTTATGATTCTCTATTTTCTCCATGTTTATATCTGTAGTGTGGACTAGGTGTCAAAATTTCTAGCAGACATTTTCCAGCACTGTAGACACTCAAATAATTATAGACCTAAGTTAAAGAAGATGGGGCAAGAAATAAAAAGAGCGTTTTATCAATATCATTTCTGGGCTCTTTTCCCTTTTATTTATTCATATTAGGAGAAAATTCCATCTTAAGTCATTGTTTTTTTCAGACCTGTGTTACTAACATATAAATATAATTTCTATCTGCCATAACAGCGATATTCCTTTGGAGACTGAAATAAATTTAAGAAGATAATATGTAAATTTAGGAAAATCTAAGCAAAGACAGTTAGAAATAGAAATAATAGCCAGGTGCCGGTGAGTCATGCCAGTAATCCTAGCTACTCAGGTGGCTGAGATCTGAAGATCGAGGCTCAAAGCCAGCCTGGGCAGGCAAGTCCATGAGACTCTCATTTCCTCTAAACCACTCAGAAAATCAGAAGTGGCACTGTGGCTCAAGTGGTAGAGTGCTAGCCTTGAACTGAAGAGCTGAGGGAGAGCGTCTAGGTCCAGAGTTCAAACCCCACGACTGACAAAAAAAAAAAGAAATAACAAGAAATTGTCTGACAAGCAATATCATAAATTCAGAGAAGACAAATACTGAGTACTTTCATGAATTGGTTAGAGGTTGGTTGAGTTGGAAAGGAGATGGAATGGAATAGATGAGTATTCTTGTTCATCACATTTTCTCAGCTCAAGCTGGGAGCTCTGTCACTTGAGCCACAGCTTCACTTCTGGCATTCTGCTGTTGTTAAGCGTCTCCAGACTTTCCTGTCAGGGCTGGCTTCCAACTCAGATAATCAGGTCTCCATCTCCTAAATAACTAGGATTACAGGTATGAGCCACCATAGCTTGGTCAGACAATTTTTGAAAAGACTTTTGTATTTTTGTTTTTATTAAAAAAAGATTTTAGAACTATAATATAGGCTATCTAAGGTAAAGAAGAGAGTTTCTCTTGAGAGGAATTTATTTACTCCTTAGAAGAAAGGCACACTTCTGATGAAAACTGAGGTCAAAGGGAGTGGAATTAGAGAAGATGGGAGAGGTTTTTGGTGACAACTGAAGACTGTGTCCCAGCAAACCTTGCAGTGTTGTGATTCTTAGCTAATTTGTGCTGCTGCTGTTTATAACTTAACACGGTAGAAAAGGTAGTATCAGATTATTACAGGAAATGTAGCTGATGTCCAAAGCCAGTATTTAAAGAAATCTGAAGTTTTAACTTTCACCAACTCAGAAAGATCTACAAGAGGTCAGGAAAATGATCTACTAGAGCCAAAACTAGGAAGAAATAGAAGGAAGGAAGGAAGGAAGGAAGGAAGGAAGGAAGGAAGGAAGGAAGGGAGGGAGGGAGGGATAGGAAAAAGGGTGAAGGGATGGAAGGAAGGAAAGAAGGAATAAAGAAAAAGGAAGGAAGAAAGGAAAGAATGAAGGGAGGTAAGAAGGGTGGGAGAGAAGGAGCGAAGGAGGAAAAAAGGCAGAAAGATAAGAAGAAAGAGAAAGGATGGAAGGAAGGAAAGAAGGAAGAAAGAAAAAGAAAGGAGGAAAGGAAAGAAGGAAGGGAGGGAAGAAGAGAGGGAAAGAAGGAAGGAAGGAAAGAAAGAAAGCAGGCAGAAAGAGATAGGAAGAAAGAGAGAAAGGATTGAAGGAAGGAAAGAAGGAAGAAAGAAAAAGAAAGGAAGGAAGGAAAGAAGGAAGGGAGGGAAGGAGAAAGGGAGAGAAGGAAGGAAGGAAGGAAGGAGAACATCCAGATGCCTTTACTTTTATGTGTAGATCTCATCACATTGAATAATACAAGGCACAGTTGTTGAGTGGATAAAACGAGTGTATCATGTATTATCTATTAAGAACCAGTTCCAGAATTGCTATTCACTGCAGAACATTTGTTCTCATCCAACTGCACACTCAGGTAAACACCTGCACAAATACTTTATCTATTTTATGTTTTCTTAAAGCATTCAGGTGTTCGCTCCTTAGATTTTTTCCATGATTCTGTCTGAGTGGCTCTGGGTGAGCAAGACATAGTAAGTGGCTCATGAATTTCAGCCTTGCTCATGAGCCCAAGATTTGGAGAAGTGGAGGAGAATCTTAAGAAGCAACCCTAGTTCAAAATGACTGAAAATCATACAATAAACGTGAAGACCAATGATCTTTAACTATATGGTTATAACCTTTAAACAGCAACAGAATTGTACTGTATGTATGTATGGTCCTACAACTTTTATTAACCTTAGAGTATTCTGACTATATTTTCAAGTCCATAAATGTGTGTCTACCTCAGTGTGTTTTTATTGGTGAAGTTATATCATGGAAATGCACCAGAATTTATTTAGACATTCTGTTGTTAATTTCCTTTGTAAAAAAGTGTTATCAAAATGATGACATACAGAGGGGTTACTTTTCATAAGTCAGGTATTGAGTATATTTCGTTTTGGATAATGTCACCCCTTCTTTATTCTCTCCCAGTTTTTTCCTCCCTTATCTCCACAAGTTGTATAGTTAAATTTTTTTTTTTGGTCAGTTGTGGGGCATGGACTCTGGGCCTGAGTGCTGTCCCTCAGCTCTTCAGCTTAAGGCTAGCGCACTACCACTTGGACCACAGCGCCACTTCTAGCTTTTTCTGCTTAATGTGAGGAATCAAACCCAGGGCCTCATGCATGCAAGGAAAGCACTCTACCACTGAGCCACCTTCCCAGCCCAGTATAATTCATTTTTAACATGTTTCTACTGAGTACCACAACTGCATTTGTTCATCCTTTCCCTTCCATTTCTGTGCTTCCCTTTAACCCCAAAAAATGATAAATGAACACACAAGACAAAGAGAAAAGAGAAGAAAAATAAAAACCTCTTGTGTCCATTTTTCTGGAGTTCATTTTGATAAATACTATGATCAAAGGCATAGAGGCATTGTGCCTTTGTGTTCCTCCTCTAAGAATATCCTCCTTTAGCCTCACTGTGAATGCCTAGATGTTATTTTGGGGGGGGGTGTCAGTCATGGGGCTTGAACTCAGGGCCTGTACACTGTCCTTGAGCATTTTTTTTGGTCGGTCGTGGGTCTTGAACTCTGGGCCTTAGCGCTGTTCCTCAGCTCTTCAGCTCAAGGCTAGCGCCTTACCACTTGAGCTATAGCACCACTTCCGGTTTTCTGGTGGTTTATTGGAGATAAGAGTTTCACGGAGTTTCCTGCCCGGGCTGGCTTTGAACCGCGATCCTCAGATCTCAGCCTCCTGAGTAGCTAGGATTACAGGTGTGAGCCACCGGCGCCCGGCTTCCTTGAGCATTTTTTGCTTAAGGCTAGTGCTCTACCACTTCAAGCCACAGCATCAGTTTGGGTTTTCTGGAGATAAAGAATTGGAGATAAGAATCTCATGGATTCTTCTTCTTCTTCTTCTTCTTCTTCTTCTTCTTCTTCTTCTTCTTCTTCTTCTTCTTCTTCTTC
>NW_012267326.1:887542-904192 GCF_000151885.1 Dipodomys ordii
GGGTAAACAAAGGAGGAGGCTGCAATGCTTGGTAAGAAATGTACGCATTATCCTGCCCATGTAATTGTAACCCCTCTGTACAGTATCTTCACAAATAAAATAAAATAAAAATCAAAAAAATAAAAATAAAAAAAATCATTTGTGTAGTCAAACATGATGTGTGTAATCAAAAGTTGTCATGAAGAAGCTGGACATGTAGCTTTGATGATTAGCTAAGACGGTATGGGTCCTGAAGTGATTCTCCTGCACCAAAACCACAACAAAAACCAGTTGTCATGAAGAAGTGTAGATCTTTGTCTGTGGAGCTTGTGAATGATGACTTTTTGGTCACATAATCTAGTGGTGAAGAGTGTGGGTTTTGGAGACAGTTCACATTGCCTCTAATTTCCAGCTGAATGCACCTTGGCTAAGATTACTTAACTTTTCTGAATCCCTATTTCTTCATTTCTAACCTGATATCTATCACCACTGAAATTTTGTAAAAAATTGAAATATTTAACACAAAGCTTTTATTACATTCACTACCATTGTAATAACTTTTATTTCTTTTATTTTTACCATTCCTGTTCCAAGACAATCTAGAGGCTTCAGTTCTTCTGCTAGGTGTCAGGCAATCTAAGAAGAATATTGTCTCCATGATCAATGATCAACTTTATACTTTCTAGATAAGGAGAAAGCCACAGAAACACTCTGAGACTGATAGGCCAGTTCTAGGTGTTGACTGGGTTAGTCCAAAGTAAAGACTTCCTATCTCAAGAAAACTATCTGATTTTCTGAATCATATAGCATGGGAAGTCCATGCATTCTAGCAGGTCAACTTAGAATCCCCTAATCTTTCTTGATGAGATTTTGATTATATGGTGAATCGGTGAACCAGATCTAGACTCACCTTTAGAATAAAACTAAAATATGTTAAATGTATTTTTGGATGCTCAGGTACTCTAGATGTAGATAACAAAAAGGCACTTCTCTACTTAGTAGTCAGGATTATCAGCTCATGGATTTTTCTGTCTGGGATGGCTTCAAATTACAATCCTCAGATTTCAGCCTCCTAGAGTAGCTAGGATTACAGGCATGAGCCACTGGCACCTGACTGGATTGAGTTTTTCATATTATCTAAGTCAATTTTGTATTTCAAATATAAGTTGTATTAATAATACACTATATCTTCTCAGTTTACCACATTTTAATTAATAATTAAATCAAATCAAATAGCAACCTATAATTCATAATTACTTAATTAACTCATTTATTTGCTCTTTTCAGTGCTGGTGATGGAACACAGGACCTCATACAAGCTAGGTAAAGCACTCCTTCACTGAACTACATCTTTATCTGCCACTTTTATTTCTGCTTTTATTTTTAAAAAGTATTCACATACCAACAACCATTAAGCATTTACATTCAGATTTTGAATTTTGAGCTTGTTCAATATTGAGCTTAGAAAAATGTTTTCTATGCATGTCATCCTAATACTTCCATTTTTTATATTTAAAACTTATTTAGAATGTTTTTATTTTCTTCTGTGCTGGTATGAGGTTTGAATTTAGGGCTGGATACTGCCTCTTAGCTTTTCTACTCAAAGCTGGCACTGTAAGACTTTAAACACAGCTCCACTTCCAGCATTTTAAAAATGGAAAATTTTAAATTAAATTAAAAATTTTAAATTGGAGTCCCACACACTTTTCTGCTCAGGCTATGTTTGAACTGTGATCCTCAGATCTAAGGTTATTTTTTTTTATTGTGAAAATACTGTACAGAGGGGCTACAATTACATGGTCAGATAATGAATACATTTCTTATCAAACCTTGTTGCCTCCTCTTTTGTTTCCCCTTCCCATCCCTTCCCGTCCCCCCCTCCTACTCAATCCCCCCCACACCAAAGTTGTAAAGTTCATTTTTCGACATAACATCTTGTACATCTCATTGTTGCAATGGGTCCACCTGTATCCCTATTTAAACGATTTTTCCCCCTTCTCCTCCACAAATTATACCAACATCAAATACAGTGAAAGCAAGGGTAATACCATGGGGGAGGGACATACAAAGCAACAAAGAAATAAGAGATCTCAGGTTTTTGAGTAGTAAAACTACTCATTAGCCATGGCATCCAGCTGAAATTTATTGTTGTATATAAGCTAGTAGCTATTTATTTATATATAGATATCTAAATGCTTTAACACAAATTAATTTGTTTTTTTACTTTGATTTCTTTTCCCTGAGATAGAAAATTCTGTAGTAGTATATATTAATTGCACTTTATTTCTTACTATTAAAAATTGTCTTTAAGTAGCGTACAAAGGAGTTGCCATTTGTCAACGCAGTTTATGAATGCAATAAATCTTGATCAGTGTCACCCTTTCAACATTCAACTTTTATTTCTCTGGGTTCTCTTCCTCCAATTGTTTTATTTGTTAATGTTAATCTATGATTTATTTCTATAATTATCTTGCCTATTTGCATGTACTCTCTCAAGTAGACTTAAAATCAATTTGTCAAGTTAAAATTATGTATACACATATTAAACAATTGACACTTATATTGAATCACCTTAAATTTCATATTTAGTATTTATATTTTTGAGTATACAGCATATCTATCACATATTATTTCATGCATTTCAGTATAATTAAAAATTTTCTTAGGTATTACACTATCTTGTCCTTTCTGACATCATGGTACACAACAATATTTTCTTATTTAATATGCTACAGAACTAAAAATACTAAAATATCCTTATAATGGCAAATTATGTCTTTGCTCAGGAACTTTTGTATGTACATTAGTAACTGCTAATTTGCTAGCATTTTTCTTAGCATTATTATTTTCTATTATGATGGAAGTTTTGCATTGATTTTCTAGCATGAGTGACATGGAAATTTCCACATCACTGATTCTGCGGAGTTAGTTCTACTCCCATCCTGACAAGCTTTTCAGTTTCCTCTTAGATTTGTTTCCTGTGAGCCTTTTGGTAGTTTCTTGAATAATTTTCCCCCACTATGTGTCATCCAAATAATCTTGGATTTTAAAATGTATAAAAAGAGACAAAATAACTCATTAAACTAATTGAATACATTTCATAACTTCTACTCTCCTATATTCATCCTAATGAAGCATTTTGGTTCTTCTTTTATCTAGTTTATCAGGGATTTGTCCACTCTTCAAGTGTTAGAACAAACTTTTTAGTTTTATTTATCAATTTTACCCATTTTTCCCATCTTGTGAGTATTACTTTTTAAAATACTTATACAACAGACAAGGACCTCCTATAAAAAATATATCTAGAGCTCAAAAAATTAAACCCTCCAATAAAAAAACCCTCAAAGAAACAATCACCCCATTAATAAGTGGGCTAAAGACTTAAAGAGAGACTTCTTTGAAGAGGGAATAAGAATAGCCAATAGACACATGAAGAAATGCTCAAGACCTCTGTCCATAAAGAAATGCAAATCAAAACAACATTGAGATTCCACCTCACCTCAGTTAGAATGGCTAGAATCAAGAAATTTAATAACAACTGATGCTAGCAGTGGGGATGTGGCCAAAGGGAACACCACTACACTGCTGGTAGGAGTGTAAACTTGTTCAGCCACTCTAGAAAGTAGTATGGAGATTCCTCAAAAGATTAAATATAGAGCTCCCCTATGAGCCAGCAATCCCACTTCTGGGCATTTACCCAAATGACAACAAACTAGGCCACATAAAGCTACCAGCACAAGAATATTCATTGCAGCATTATTTAGCATAGCTAAGATATGGAACCAACCCAGATGCCCCTCAGTAGATGAATGGATCAAGAAACACACACACACACACACACACATATGTATGTATATATGTATATGTGTATATATATATATAAAATATATATATATAAATAATGGATTCTATGCTTTCATCACCCCATTCATAAGGAAATGGAAAGCCTTGGAAAAAATCATATTAAGTGAAGTAAGCCAGACCCAAAGAAACACAGACTCCATGGTTTCCCTCATTTGTAATCATTAGTATATATCTAGGATAGTCCTAGAACAGGATCACAATAGCTCAGTAAATATGTACATATGAGCATATAAGATGATACTAAGTGAAATGAACTTCAAGATATAGAAACAAGAGGTTTTTCTTTGTTGTTGTTATTTATAATGTATTGTCTGTAATATACTGTGCATTATTTCTTTTTTCTTTCATTTTTTTTCTCCTTTGGTTCATCTCCTGTTGTCATTGTATTTGATTTTGGTACCCTGTGTCTTGTATATATGTTTATTTGATTTGAGGAAGGGAAGGGGGACAACAAAATGGTGAGACAAAGGACACAGGGTGAACCAATGCAACAGTGATACTCACAAGACAATTGTTGGAAATACACTTTACAGCTTGGGGGGGGCAGTGACAGGAGGAAGGAAGGTGGGAGAGAAACAAGGGAGCAGGTAACAATGTTTGATAAGAAATGTATTCATTACCTTATGTAGCTGTAACCTCTCTGTACATCACATCAACAATAAAATTAAATTAAAAATAATATAAGTAAAATAAAATAATTATTTCTATTTGTTTTGGTTTTTTGTTGGTACTCTCTTACTATTATTCTAGATTTCTAAGACTTTTATATATGAATGTATGTATATTAGTTTTTGTGAAATGCTATGTTTCATCATTACCTACTATGATATAATGTGGATTTTACTTTGTGGATGAATTCCAGGAATGGCTATGCTATATTTTATTTTTATGATTGTTACATTCAGCTTGTGTGTGCTAGTCTTGAGGCTTGAACTAAGGACCTATCAGTCTTTCTTGGAAGTTTCAGTCAAGGCTAGCACAGTACTGCTTGACTAATACCTCCACTTCTGGCCTTTTGCTGGTTAATTGGAGATAAGAGTCTCACAAAGTTTCCTGCATTATCCAGGTTACAGTAGGGTCTGGGGGAAGGAAGTGAAGTAGGTGGGAGCTCAGGTGGGTCTGGGTGGACAGAGGGAGTGGCCAGCTGTATGGCAGGAACTCCAGGGCTGGGAGGAGCTCAGGTCTGGGTGGAGCTGAGGACCAAAGGTAAGGATAATACCAACAGAAATTAGCCTTTATACTGATATCATAATGTTTATACTATCATTTTCCTAATTTTTAGATGAAGAAACTGAGATTCAAGGATAAGTGAATTGCCTGAGTACATACCCAAAGTTAACTCATGCCTTTTATACTGTCATTTCTAATTTCTAAAGATAATAATGCATGTTTTTCCTACTGTTATCTCAAAATACTTTAACCATGTATTGGTTGAAAATACTTTATTCTAATAATAAGTATAGACATAGGAAGCATAGTTTGTTTTGGTTTTTGTGCTGTTCCTGAAGCTTGAACTCAAGGACTAGGCAACATCTCTGAGCTTTTCTGCTCAAGGCTAGTGCTCTACCACTTGAGCCACAGCTCCACTTCTGACTTTCTGGTGGCTAACTGGAGATAAGAGTCTCATGGACTTACCTTCCTGGGCTGGACTCAAACTGTAATCCTCATATTTCAGCCTCCTGAGTAACTAGGATTATAGATGTGAGATACCTGCACCCAGTTCATTAATTTCTCCATTCACTCACTTGCTACTGTTTATTAACGTATGTTAAATATATTCCAGGAGGCCTAATTGTATTTCAGACTATGTGTTCTAGGCATACTAATTAGAGACCCGATTAGGTATAAAGGATAAATTAAGTTACTAAGGAGTATATATGTCTCCTTACATCAGAGAACTATTTCCTTTTGGGTGCTTATCATTGCCAGCATAGAGCATTTAGGACAAGGTTTCCTCCAAAGAATTCTCTTTTGTACAATCTTCAAACCCAAAATCATGTGATTCAATATTCCCAAGTGCTTAAGAGATTTGCCTGCTGGGTGCTGGTTCAGATAGGTACTACCAACGCCATTCCATCCATGATAGGAAAGTTCAGAAAGCAAACCATCTTGGCCCTATATACCAGATGCTACACTAAGCAAATCAAAATATCTTCATATGGAATTTTCAAGAAATTATTAAAATTAAATAAACAATCAAAGAGACAATATTAACTCTCTCCTCTTCTCAACTCTTTGCTTTTTTGGTTTCTTACCAACTGCCATAAAGTGTTAGAGATTTACAAATGTCCGGATAACTGGTTTTTTTTTGTTGTTGTTGTTACATGAGATAGAAACAAGGGTTATATTATCAGTGGACCTGCAAAGAGATTTTAAGTTATATTTTCCTCTAATATATGACACCATGTTTCATTGCTTTGAATGTTTTTAAATTTAGATTAAAAGAAACTAGAGTTGAAAATGTTCTTGTACTTGTGTTTTTTTTTTGTCTTGGGTCTTTTTTCTTTTTCTAGTTTAAAAAGATAATGTGATATACTTCCAAATAAACAAATGTCTCATAATAACTTTTATGCAAAAAACTAAAAACAAAGCAAAGAACTAAAACAAAAACATCTTCATGCGAGGTTTTGCTTTGATAGACATGAGTAGTTGGTTGAGAAATTAAAACTCTGCCTGTGATAGTTGTGTACAATGAAACATTTGCTTTGATCTGTACAACTAGAAAGCAGGACCAAAAGACAACAGTGAACCTGTGGGATCTGATCGTTGGAATTGTCCGAACTGAAAAATACATGTTCAAATATCTGGATTAAATTATCCAATAACACACAATTAGATGGCAATGTGTGTAATTTGAAAATAAAAGAGCTTTTCTTTATGACTCTTTAGTGTATAAAATAGTGTTACACATGAAAAAACACATAAAGGCTCATTTATTTGGCCACTATCCAGTCACTAGGTAGTGGCAGGACTCAGGCCATAGCCCTAGGTTTCAAGATTCAGAAAACACCTTCTTAGCTTCAAACTGTACAGCTTTTATATAGGTAAGAAATTCAGTAAAGAATGAAGTTGAAAAATCACCCAGTCTCTCTTTGGTATGGTGTCTACCTGAAAACTTTTGAAATGCCACAGTCAAACATATCCATGACTTACACTAACCAATGAAAGATGTAGCATGTGACAAACCAAAAGGTCTACAAGATCAGGATGTGGCAACTGACATTTCTGAAAACTTAGATAATATAAGTGTAAGGCACCTAACTATAGTTTAGTACCTACTTACATAGATCTTGTACCATCTTCTTGTTAAGGTCTTATCCACATTCTTATCAGAGACGTCTACAATATTCCTGTTTGAAAATTAAGAAAGCTATCTCTCAAAGTAAGCACATTTCTTTAAAGAATTAAGTAGATTCCGTAAAATTTTAACTCTTTTTGGCTCATAACTTGGGTTTTCAATATTGTTACCCAAGTGTAGTTGAGAGTGCTGAGTTTTCTCTAGTGGTGGAAAAGGAAACTGGTCTCCAATATTGTAGAGATTCTAGTGGACTGCTATCCAGTTAACAGTGCCCATACATTATAGCAAATGGTAAAGTCCATACAAATTTCAGAATCAGTCAATTATGTGTTGAGTTATAGAAACTTACACCTCCTCTGTAATATGGAGATATTTAGGACTTATTCAGATGATTATGAGGACATGTACCTCGATCTGGCCCCAAGTTGTAATATTTGCTCATGTCTGCTACCATATCAAGTTATAGTAGGTCATTGCATCCTTTCCCCCAAACACCTTTCATTAAACTCAACTATGGCAGATACGTGCTATCTCAGAGAACAACCTTACTCAAGCCTTTCTTTTTTTCCTAGCCTTTTTATTTGCCACCAACACTATCTATCTATCTATCTATCTATCTATCTATCTATCTATCTATCTATCTATCTATCTATCTATCTATCTATCTATCTGTCTGTCTGTCTGTCTGTCTGTCTGTCTGTCTGTCTGTCTGTCTGTCTGTCTATAGTATAAATTCAGTAAGTTCTATTTGTTTCTTCTTCACAACTGTACTGAAAGTAGAATCAAAGAATAAAGTGAGTCAACATAGGGGAGGGACATACAAAGCAGCAAAAATACCACATGGTACCTTATAAATACGTTAGAAACAATAGCAAGAAAGAAAAAACCACTTGTATCCCTATCTTGGGGTTCACCTTGCTCAACCTCATCTTATCTGGTCATATGTATATAGCTTTTGACCTTTTCTACTTGTTGCAGACATATACAGTTATTGCAAATAAGGGAAACCATGGGACCTATGTTTCTTTGGGCCTGGCTTACTTCACAATATAATTTTTTCTAAGTCTTTTCATTTCCTAACAAATAGGGCAATGTCATTCTTTCTGATGGAGGCATAGAATTCCATTGTGTGTGTGTGTGTGTGTGTGTGTGTGTGTGTGTGTGTATTCCATTATATATATATACCACATTTTCTTGATCCATTCATCTACTGAGGGACATCTGGGTTGGTTCCATATCTTAGCTATGGTAAATAATGTTGCGATAAACATAGTTGTGCTGGTAGCTTTAGTATGGTCTTGTTTGTTATCATTTGGGTAAATGCCCAAAAGTGGGATTGCTGGGTCATAGGGGAGCTCTATATGGAGTTATTTGAGGAACCTCCATCATAGTGCTTTCCAAAGTGGTTGAACAAGTTTACACTCCCACCAACAATGCAGTAGGGTTCCCTTTTGGCCACATCCCTTCCAGCATCTGTTGTTATTATAGTTCTTGATTATAGCCATTCTAACTGGGGTGAGGTGGAATCTCAATGTTCTTTTGATTTGCATTTCTTTTATGGCTAGAGAAGTTGCACATTTCTTCATGTGTCTATTGGCTATTCTTATTTTCTCTTCAGAGAAGTTTCTCTTTAAGTTTCTGTTGTCACTGTATTTGATGTTGGTATAATTTGGGGAGGGGAAGGGAAAAAATGTTTAAATAGGGATACAGGTTGACCCATTGCAACAATGAGACACTATGTTGAAAAACGAATTTTCCAATTTAGGCCGGGGGGTAGGGGGTGGGAGGGTAGGGTGGGGGGGTGTAGTTGTGGAGGTGGGAGGGAAGGAATGATAGGGGAAAAACAAAAGAGGAGACAACAATGTTTGATAAGAAATGTACTCATTACCTTACTCATGTAACTGTAACACCTCTGTACAGTATTTTCACAATAAAAACACTTTTTTTAAAAAAAGTGAGTGACCAAATGAAACAAAGTTGATAGGCTTGCAAGTAACTAGCTATGGTATGACTCTCACTTTTGAAAAATAATGGAAAATACCCAATTGGAAGATGGAATGAGAACTACTATTCTTAAGTCTATAAAGCCAATTATATAGTAAATTAGATAGCAAACTGTTAAAAGGAAGAAATTCGTGAACATTTTTGATAACATTGTATAATATAAACATTTCTTATAGATTTTAGATGACTTGACTGAGATGTTGTCAAGTAGAAGTATTACAGAGACAACAGTAAGTCATTTTGGAACTTTTAAGTTTTATTTGAACTTAAACTGAAAAATTTGTAGATTAATATGGAGTCCAAGAAAAGGGATACCATGCAATCTTTATTGCGTTCTTCAATGGCAACTACTGGTAAAGCCACAGAACAATAACATGGATAAAGATATCCATATCAAGATAAAGAATAACTTTATTCTTGCACAACCAAGTTATTTTGTGGTTACAACTATTTTCCTCTTTATCTCATATTTATCCTTAACAATAACCCGACTCTATTTCCATAATTTTATCATTTCAAAGTATTACACAAGTAAAACCTCAGAATGCAACACTTAGGGATTGTCTCCCTTTCTCTAGCACGATTCTCTGGATTTTCAGGTTATTGCATGACTAGATGATTGACCTTCATTGATGGTTAACATTCTAACATATTTATATCACAGTCATTTAATCATTTGTTCATTGAAAGACATATGGGTTGCTTTCAATTTAGAGCTATTATAAATAAGATTACTATAAATATTGTTGTATTTTTTGTGTACTCCCAAGTCTTTGTTTCTCTTAAAAATTGGCCTGATGTGCAATTGCTAGATAATATGATAATTATATGGATGTTTTTGTTTATATAAAACCACCAAACTGCTTTCCAGGATGGCTGATCATTTTACAACCCAGGCAGCAATAGATGGATGAGATTGTTTCTTCATATCCTGCCAGTAGTTGACATAATTACTATTTTTCATCTTAGCTATACTGTGTAGTGATATCTCATTATGGTATTAATTTGTATTTCCCTAATCATTAATGACATTAAGCATGCTAGTTTGCCAAGTGTATATCTTCATCAGTGGATTTTTCTTTGTATTTTTCCTTAGTTCTAGTTGAGTTGTTCATTTTTTGAAAGTTAAGCTTTCAGAATAAAAAGTATGTCAGATGTAAGATTTTAAAATACATTTCATGTACTTATCTTTTCATTCTCTTAACAAGATCAATTGTTAATAAAAAATAATTCCATTTTGGAAGTGGCACAGTGGCTCAAGTCCTTGAAAAGCTCAGGAACAGCATCCAGTCTCAGAGTTCAAGCTCCACAACCAACAAAAATTATTCATTTTGGTGAAGGACAATTATATATCTTAACCCTTTTGAATTATGATTTTGTTATAAAGACTATAAACTCTAGATCTTAAAGATTTCTCCCATTTTGTTCCTAAAACTTATTTATTACTATGCTTGTATACATTATGTACCTGATTAACTTTTGAACTCAGATGCAAGACTAAAGGGAAAGTTGTTTTGCTTTTGTTTGCTTGTTTGTTTTTTATTATAATGTTCCACTGCTCCAGCATCATTTGCTTTCCATTAAATTGCTTGTGTGCCTTTGGAAAAAAAATAGTTTGGCAGATTTGGATGTGTTCTGCTACTGGGCTTTATATTTTGTTTCATTTATCTATTTGTTTTGTGCCTCTGCTAATATTTCACAGTCTTGATTACAATTTCTGTAAAACAAGGTTAATCTTGTTTTACAGACTTTTGTTTCTTAAACAAAAATTTTAGCTATTCTATAGCCTGTTCTTTTCATATATGTTTTAGAATAAGTTTGTCTATCTTCCAACAAAACTTTAATTGAATTTTAGTAGGAACTGTGATAAACCTGAACATCACTTCATGGAGAAGTGCTATTCCTAAAATGAAGGATCTTCCAATTTATGAACAGGATACATTTCTCCATTTATTTGTATGTTCATTTGCTTTTATAATGGAATTTTATGTTTTTAGGATACAGATCTTATAAATGTTTTAAGTTTATATCTTTTTTGCTTTGCAATAGTCATAAATGATACTGTAAACCAATCTGTCTTGCCACAAGGACACTGTTAATGCATAAGAAGATTTTGCTTGTTGATCTGGTAATTTGAATTTTTTTTGTCAGTCTAGTGCCTGAACTCTAGGCCTGGGCACTATCCCTTAGCTCTTCAGCTCAAGGCTAGTGCTCTACTGAGCCACAGCTCCACTTCTGGCCTTTTCTGCTTACATGGTGCTGAGGAATGGAACCCAGGGCTTCATGTATGCAAGGCAAGCACTCTACCACTGAGCCACCTTTCCAAACCCTTGACACTTTTTTCTATGCCAATCCTAGTAGCCTCCATTCTGTTCCTGAGCTTTGTTGCTCAAGGCTATCACTTTACAATTTGAGCCACAGCTCCACTTTCAGATTTTTTTTTGGTGGTTAATTGGAGATAAGAGTTTCAAGGATTTTCCTGCCCAGGCTGGCTTGAAACAGTGATCCCCAAGTCTCAGCCTCCTGCATAACTAAGATTATAGGCATGACCTGCCAGCACTCAGATGCATTTGATTACTTTTAAAGAAGCAAATGTTATAAATATTTAGCACATACGTGTTAGCATTTCACTTTATGTAAATTACATTCTATCTTGAGGCCATATATATAGTGTTACCCTTACTTATAATTTACCTATGTTCATATTGTTGCATTTATCTTCAGCAAAGTTTCAAGAAGTAAAATTATAAGACACAATTTTAGATCTTGGATGGTACAGATTATAGAGCATATTTGACGCACCAATGAGATGCTTTGCAAAGCCACAAGGAAAAAGGTATAATGCCTAGGATTTGGGGTACCTGGAATCTGATTGCTCCCAGATATTTTTGTAGCTCAGACATGCTTGAATGAGTTCCTTATATGTAAGCAGTACACACTACTGAAGTATAATTTATTTCCCAGCAAATTTTAGAATCCAATAAGATAACATTTATGAAGAGACAAAAATACGACATCAGCATCAGGTTAGAAGATTTTCTTTTTCCAGTGCTTTATATAATTACACCCATTTTCAACTTGGAAAATGCTTTTAAATTTGAGCATCAAGGTGAGATGCATATTATCAAGGTAGTCTCTCTAGCCATGTTTCTGGGGAGCAGGAGTTAATTACATCACACCATGTATAAGTGAGTGTCCCTTCCATCCAGGCCAACTGGGCATTATTACAAGTAGAAGTAATTGCCCTGCCTTTCATCACTTGCCTAAATCATTAGAACACAAGATTAATAAACTAAGACCCTACCAATTTAGCTGCTCAACGATGGAGTCTATTAGACCATCTGCTACCTTATCAACACCAGCCACAGCAAGTCCAGGCAACTTTATACCCAACATGTAGCATTGTACTGCTTCCAACTGGTCCATATACTATTTTTAACTGATTGTGATTGCTAACAAGCATCCCAACAACTGTTCCTCAGCTGTTAGTAAGACTTGCCAAAAGTGGACTGTTTAGTTCAGAAAGAGCCATCACACAACATAAGGTTATTTCAAATCATGTTGTTCAAGTTAGAGTCCTGGAAAGATTTTTATTTTCAAGCACAAATCTTAAAGGCACAGAATTGTGACCTCAATGTCCTCTCTCTTCAAGTTCTCTCAATAAGTGAAGGTTGAGAAGAGGAATAGCAGAAGAAAAATATATAACATAAGAAAGCAAGTTTTATGTTTATTCTATTATTTTTCTTTCTGCTTTATCTCTTATCTCTCCAGGGGAGAGAAAACAATTTCTACATTGCCCATTATCATATCCAGCAGCTGATAGGTTTTTAACAAGTATTTCATAAAGAAACAAATGTCAGGTCAATGAATGCATAGAAACACACACACCTATACAAGGCAAGAGGAAAGGCAAGCTATATGCAAAGAAATTGATAAAGAAGAAGGAAATATGAGCAGAAAGCTCCAGGTATTTCAATCATTCATATCTCATTTCAGTACTTCTGAGAACCAGAAAGACAAGATATTCTTTCTAAATTTGTTGGAGAACTGACATACTAGCAGAACATTATAAAACAAAGGTTATTATTCCTTGGATCCAAGTGGAATCAGGATTTATTAATCTTTTTCCTTTTTTTCCTTCTTTCTTTTTTTTCTTCCTTTCTTTTTTTGTTCAGCACTAGGGTTTAAACTCAGGGTCACAGCTGCTTGACTTGCTTGCTCATCTAGTGCTATTCCACAAGAGTAGTGCCTGAAGCCATGTATTTTGCTGATTATTTTGGAAATGAAGTCTTGTAGACTTTTCTGTCAGAGCTGGCCTTGAACCACTATCTTCCAGATCTCCACCTCCTGAGAAATTATGATTATAAGCATGAGCCACTGATACTTAGCTTACCTTTTCTCCCCCCAAAAGAATCTTACTTTGCTGGTTCTTTTTGGTTGCTGATGATGTCTCACCATATGCTAGTCTGGAATTCTACTGCTTTGAGCCACACCTCCAGCCCTGCTTTTGCTGATTATTCTGGATATTGGAATCTAATGGACTTTTTTGGTCTGGCCTGGATTCATATATTTATCCTCCAGATGTCAGCCTTCTAAGTAGTTACGTTTACAAGCGTGAGCCACCAGTGACCGGGTACTCTGCCATTCTCCAATAATGCAAAGTACATCTCTTTCTGACCCCTGGAGCAGTCAGTAAAGTGTACTCCATTTATTGGCAATTATTTGTACATTGTCACTTAATGGTGTGACAACATGGCAAGCTCCTTAAAAGCAACACCATGGTTGCATGTGCATATCTTTAGTTCACTTAGCTGAGAACATAGGCTTACAGAAGGACCAGAAGGACCTATGTCTTATTTCTTCACCACAATAATGGAGTGGGAATTGTGTCTCTACAACATTTTCATTAGGTACTTCAAAAGTTAGAGGAATATATATATCCCTTCCCAAGAATTAGTAGATGATGACAAAACACTCTTTAAAATAATATTTTCCCTTATGCAATTTTAGTCAGATTGCTTAAAGTAATAAAATTTATTTGAAATATATGCTGAAACAAGGACACAGGATGACCCATTGCAACAATGATATCCACAAGATACTATGTTGGAAATGAACTTTACCACTTCAGGGGTGGAGAGGAGTGAGGGAGGTGGGGGAAGAAAGGGATAGTGGGAGAACAACAAAGGAGGGGGTAACAATGTTTGACAAGAAATGTATTCATTACCTTATTCATGTAACTGTAACCCCTCTGTACAGCATCTTTACAGTAAAATAAAGTTAAAGAATAAAAAAGAAGACAATTTCTTGAAATAAGACAAATGAGTTCGAATCCAGTAACTTTCAATGTCTTGCTTTGATCATCTATAAAATGGTTATGATGAAGATGCTGTGAAAACTAAGTATTTTAAGGCAATGCATGATATTTGGGGGAATACTAACAAATGGAGGCAAATACCATGTGGACCTCTCTGATGCTTGATTTCTTCCTCTGAAAAGGAAGATGACGGTTATAATCTTCTTTTGGCTCCTGAGAAAAAAAAGGGGTTATAAAAGAAACTATTTTATTGAACTAAAAGTGTTATTTTCACTTTAATCAAATACAGAAAGTTGTCAGCTACGTTAAAATACATAGAAATATGCATTTTGGAACAACTATCAGCTTATGTCAGGATATTTATGACTATTAATTAGATTTTAGGGAATTATGTTTACCCTATATTCTTTTAAAATAGTTTGGAAGAACAATTTGAAAATATTGGAAAAAATTATTGGCTAATTATAAAACATTTACGAATTGATTTAAGTGATATTTAGTGTTGGTTAAGCTTTCTAGTATCAGACATCAGAGATGTAATCTAAAACAAATAAAAATTAATTCATCGTTTTGTTAGCAAAGTCTCTCTCCACCATTGGTAGTTTTCTTTCTCCTATACCTTCTCCAACAAAAGACTGGTCTATTTCACTTTTAGGGAATGGATAAAATCTTTGAAGTTTGTTTTCTAGATTTAATTTCCTTAAGGGTACACTACATGGATTTCAACAAGTCTCTGCAGTGAATCTCTCCCTTTTCACTTTTTAAAAAAATTTATCATAAAGATGCTGTACATAGGGTTACAGTTACATGAGTAAGGTAATGAGTACATTTCTTGTCATGTATTGTTACTCCTTCCTTTGTTTTTTTTTTCTCTACTATCCCCCCTCCTTGCCCAGCTGAAGTTATAAAGATCATTTCCAACAAAGTGTCTTATGAGTATCATTGTTGCAATAGGTCATCCTGTGTCCTGGTTTCAGCATTTTGTTATTCCCCTTCCCCTCCCCAAATTAGATAAATGTAAATACAAGATGCAGGGAACCAAAATTAAATACAATGACAATAGAGGATATACCATAAAGGGAAGAACATACAAAAGAAACAAAAAAAATTACATAGTACATTAAAAACAACAAAAACAAATAAAAACTTCTTGTGTTCATATCTTTTGCTTAGCACATTTTATATGGTCATATGTACATAGCTTTTGAGCTTTTCTGCTCATCTGGTAAGATTATCCTAGATGTATACTAATTATTGCAAATAAGGGAAACCAGGGGACCGGTATTTCTTTGGGTATGGCTTACTTCACTTAATATTTTCTTGATCCATTCATGTACTGAGGGGCATCTGGGTTGGTTCCATATCTTAGCTATGGTAAATAATGCTGCGATGAACATAGTTGTGCTGGTAGCTTTTGTGAGGCCTTGTTTGTGGTCATTTGGGTAAATGCCCGGAAGTAGGATTGCTGAGTCTATAGGAGACTTTTTCTTTTTTTAAAAAATATTATTGTAACAAAGGAGGCAACAATGCTTGATAAGAAATGTACTCATTACCTTGCCCATGTAATTGTAACCCCTCTGTATGGTATTTTCACAATAAAAAATAATAAAAATATTATTGTAAGGGTGATGTACAGAGGGGTTACATTTACACACGTAAAATAATGAGTACATTTGTTGTCGAACATTATTATCGCCTTCATTTTCTCCCTGCAACTCCTCTTCCCACAAGTTGTAAAGTTCATTTCCAATATAGTGTCTTGTAAGTATTGCTGTTGCACTGGTTCACCCTTAGATCTTTGTAGTGTCAGATCTTGTATTGCCTACAAGATTTTTCTTTTTTATTATTGTGAAAATACTGTACAGAGGGGTTACAATTACATGGGCAAGATAATGAGTACATTTCTTATCAGCATTGTAGCCTCCTCCTTTGTTTCCCCTTCCCACCCCTTCCCATCCTCCCCCCCACCCCCCACCCAATCCTCCTCCTCCCCCACCAAAGTTGTAAAGTTCGTTTTTCCACATAACGACTTGTCCATCTCATTGTTGCAATGGATCCACCTGTATCCCTATTTAAACGATTTGGTTTTTTTCCTTCCCCTCCACAAATTATACCAACATCAAATACAGTGAAAGCAGGGGTTATACCGTGGGGGAGGGACATACAAAGCAACAAAGAAATAATCTTA